>NW_027187598.1:0-72504 GCF_041381155.1 Argopecten irradians | reverse complement strand
CAAGATAGAGAATATTTGAAACATACTTGGATGTGAGGAATGTTTGGATTTGGGTGTTTCCTGTTGACCAACTGTTTATATCGAGTACTTGTCATTTAAAGTGTCAAAAAATCTTCAAAGATACCAACAGAAGGGTGCACCTGAATAGTTTAAATCAGTGAAGTTTATGGCTGAGAAATGCCTTCTCAGTTTGACCTTCTGTCCACAGCTCATGGTCAGCCGATAAAACCGGACAATTCCGTCGTAAAATCGGCCAGACGGACTGCGGTTCTGTCGCCAGAAGTTGTCTCGGGTCATTCTGGATGAAATCTCGTTAGTTTTTACACTCCAATCCATATCACTGTGCAATATGGCATCTTTAAATAATAACAGAGGTTGAAGATGGAACGAAGAATGACATCTCTTCGTGTTTTAGAAACTTCAAAACGTTGAGAAAAGATAACTCCGGTTGAAATGGAGCATCTTTTTGTTTATTTTTACAAAAAAATATCATGAGTAAGAGAGTTCTTTATCAATTTCAATTCTTCTAGGCCCAGTAACATCAATGTTCCTTGCATGTAACTTTAAGGAATTCCTTAATTTAAAAAGAAAAGCATAATAGAGGTTAAGGAAAAACATCTTAATCAACTAATTCATTAATTTCTGTAATGCTATAGAGATTTTTAAGCTAAGGAAATCCGTAATGTTTAAGGAACTTTGATGATACTGGAACCTGAAAGCTTAATGCATGTTGTTTTCTATTCTTATCTGGGGTTTTTTCTTTAATACAGATGATACACGCCGAACATGGTACGAATTTCAAATCAAAACACGTGTGTTTGCGAATATAAGCGATAAAGCGATGCATTTGAATTAAAAACTATCGTCCATAAATATTAGATAGAAATAATAAGCTGGAAAAGTAAAGGGGCTAATGGGAAATTCCATAGAATTCGGTGATGGCTCTGCAATATCAAAAAGTAATTTGTGAAATAAGTACCTTTATTAATTACCGCCGAAACTAGCCAAAGATCTTAATGCTGTCATGAGATCAGGAGCGGGCGACCGTGAGATAATGGACGTTGTCACTGCGGGTCATCTCCCTTCGCCCTTGGGTCAGCGCTCTCACCCCCGGGGAGACGAACGTAGATTGTTTATTTCCCATAAAGTGTTGACCATTTTTTAATGATCATGAAACGGACATTGGGTAATAAAACTACACAATAGATATGAACGGGGACTGGAAAAACACGGCCATTAAAAAATCTACCAATATTATCGCTTCATGTAGCAGAATACACCCCGCCATTAAAGTTTGGCGGGGAGTGATTATTATGGGGTGTATCCAACCAGGACCCCGTAATTGACTCAAGATAACATTACAGATCCCGTCACCCGGGCATTGTCGGCCATTTTATGGTGATCACGGTTCTAAAGAATATTTATCACTAATTTTCAGCTTATTACATACTTGCAAAACTTTTAATTTGTTTTTATGATCATTTTAGGTTTGATGGTGTGTTTAAGTGTCTTTGACACGGGATGTTCAGGTGAGATTCCGGTATAGTATGTACCCTTTGATAGAAAGAGCAAAATAATTTGTGAATTTCACAGGTACCATTTTATGGACTCACCTCATCGGGGTTTAAGAAAAGGTCACTCCATATAGAAACGTCTATTCGCTATAATGTAGTTCTTGGCCGAAGTGGTCAAGATTGGCCAAATTTTGACATTGTAATAAAATTTCCCTATAAGCAATTGTCCATCGGATGGTGTGCGTGTGGAATATGTGGATTTTATTAGCGATTAATAGAGTATAACACCATAAAATATAAGGATCGACAGGTGGGATTTGAGACAGAAAGATTCTGAACTTAGATTCTTAATGAGAAAACACGTGGAAACAACACCTGTCCTTGGTGAACGCTTTCATTTTGCTAAAACAGTCTTTCTCTGCGTTTGAGTCAAGTTTCTGTACAGTATAAGAATTGTTGTATTACGAACATAATTGTACAGGTAAAAAATAATTTGATGAGGGTACTAACTGATTTTGCTTTTTGGCAGATATCGGAAAAGAAAAGTCAGTATTTATTATTTAATTAATGTGACCAATGTGTACATTATCTTTAGAAGTCGTTGTCTCGAGACCTTTTGAGGTCTTTGAAATTCTATTACTCTACAGCAATCGCGAGTGTCTGATGCTGATGTAAAAAGTTAATTGCAACTAGAATGTACTGGTTGTTAGTCTTTTTCCTCTGGGTACTCCGGCTTTTCTCAATATCCCTGCACATCCAAAAATGTGGAAAAACACAAGGAACGTAATTAATAGTCCAATAAAAATACGAACAATAGAGGCCTAACCTCCAAATAATTGCAGCATAATTTTTTTTCTGCTTTTTGTGTTTGGGGATCTTAGTATTTTACCATGAAAAAAGTCGCCAAAACTTACATGTTCGGAAAGTCGTTTTTTTTCAACACCAGAAAAATATGAAAATATAAAGAAATCACACTTTTGACCACTTCAAAAGTACAATATCTGCTATTTTTTGTAATATTTGAAATATGAAATCGGGTATATAGTAAGACAAACTCTAGGTTAGTTCAAATAAGTTGAAATGAAACAATAATTTCAGTCAATCCAAGAAATAAAGAAGGATGAAAACGGCTTAAAACCTTTTGAATTTAACTAGCGTTACTATTTTTGTCCTTTTTTTGTCTATTTTGTACTTGTTATTTTGATAATTTGTTGTAAAAATTGTATACATATGGACATCTTATTTAGTACTAAAAACTTCCTATCACGTTAATTTGGCTGAATACCAAAATATGTCTAAGTCAATAAATCTACAATACAAAAATCTTAATTTTTCGAATATGCTTTATTCGTTTGTCATAAAATTTTGCCAGTAAATAAATCATTTTAAATGATTTTCAGCTAAAAAATTGAAATTGAGCTCTTATTTTATTCCTTTATCTCATTGAAAAATGTGTAACCCTTATCCGGTTCCATTATGGAAAAATGAAAAAACTGACCTATTCAAATATTAGATAAAAGAGAAACTTCAATCTCACTCCATTATGGTAATAATATCTACCAAAGGATTTTGCAATCTGATAACTCACAAAAAAGATATTCACATTTTTGATATTTCAACTTAAGGACTTAACCAATTTGAGAAATTTACTCAAATTGGCACTAAATGAGGATTTGATCGACCTCACGTCTTTTATATTTGTGAATATCTTGATATAGTTGTCTCTTTTAGGTGAGAATAGCCTACATAGAATCTGAATTAATAACTATCTAAACACTTGAGACGGTACTTACTGAATAATTCTTGAATAAAAAAGACATATTATTCAATTTGGACTTAAAAACATCATTGGAAAAGGCCAAAAGACCAACTTTGGGCATCCATGTTATCTCAGGTAGTGAAAGTAAAATGTTTTACTTTTAAATCCTTTAATCAACAAGTTTTATTTTAAAAGATTCCACCAAAATGAGTATCAATAGTATTGTTGATAATAACATTTTTTTATCTTAACAATCCAACAAAAGCATGTTTGGCTGTTACAAGGACATAATTATGCAATTTTCTTGTTGTCATACTTTTTCCCTGTGTTGATTTCAACTTATGTTTTTGGCATTCTGTGCTATCCTTATAACGTTCTTGCCATACAGTAGATTTTCTAGTATCTCATGATAACCATGTAAGTTTATATTTGGCTTCAAATTTCGCAAATTATGCAAATATCCCTATTTCTCTGATTTTTTGGGGGTCAAGAAAAACACTTTCCCAAACTTTTATTTGTAGCGACTTTTTTTCTTGTATAAAACAAAGTCAGATCTGTATGAAAAAACACAGAAAAAATTTTGTTGCAATTATTTTGGGGTAACACCCTATCTTTACTGGACCATAACAAACTCGAGCACATATCCTAATGTTTATGGATGTGCACAAAGGGAGACAACCGTGAATACAACATTCACATTACAACAACTCATTTTCATGATGAACGTTTTAGTTCCCTATGCCTCCCTGTGCACTTTAGTAGCCTTCCGAAAGCTTAAAAACCAACCTTAACCTTTCAAACTTTTTGAGCAGCGTTTAATTAAAGAAAATCTATGGAATAATTTATACAATAGTCAAAAAGGCATAAACCTCTCTGTAGATTTAAACTAATTTTAACATCGAGATAAAAACTAAGTATGCAAGAGTCACCTCCCTTATTTTGCTGTTATAGTACAAAATACATTATTAAATCGATCCGGTTTTTTTTTGTAGAACTGAGCTTGCCATGATTCGAACATGGAATCTTAATTTTCATACATTTTCAGACGCGTTTCCGCCGTAATAGCGCCCGAGGATTAGATTCTCCTGGTTCTTTACAAAACTTCAAACTACAAGCAAGTAATTTCATCATGTGCCGTATCTACATTGTAATACTCATATTGCACTGTAGCTGCAATATTGTAGCTCAAAAGACTTTTAGATAGAAAATGGTTACGTCTTTAGAGCTACAATTGGGGCCTATTACATGCAAACTATTATAAAACATTTGTTTGAACTTTATCGTACTTGTTTGATATCGCTTACCTACAAGGCAATAAAACTGAACCACATAAAATATCAAATTCTCATCGAGGCTTCATTTTTTTTACATATTACACATGGAGATCTTTCTGAAGGGAATTTATACGTTAAGTCCACAAATTGTGAATTTGACGTCTTGTGAGCTGTACGTTAGATATTAAGAATGGTAGTTATGTTTGTTTTGGACAAAAATAATATGTAAATGCATGTATACGCATAAAATAATCGGAAACCTACAAAAAAGTATGAATAACTATGCCCGAGTAATTTCCGGAGGCCGTGCTCCACTACGACACATAGGGACCAATTCGTACCCGGCCGAAAGGTATAGTAGGCCGGGTACGTATATTCGTTCTAATTGCACTGTACTAATATAGGTTCACACAGAAAAATACTTTTTATTTCGCAAGCGGTTAAAATGTGGTTAGAAGTATTTCGTCATTTAAAAATGTAAATTCGTCTTCACTCCAAAATAACTATTGAATATGATGATTTTCATTTAATTTCCATTGTCCAACAAGCCATGAATTAGTAGATACTGAAGGTTGAAATTATTCAAGTTTGACAATAATTCATATGGTAAATTGGTTTTAATTGTTAGTTGTTATCTGATGACCGAAATAACAATTTAAACTAAAAATACTGTCCCTAAAAATTAAGAGTTTGCCAGGATTCGAACCTGGAATCTTCAATGCAGCAATATAATAAATTAATTAACCCGCAATTGTACACATCAACCTAAGAACTTATGTAAATAAATGTTTAAAAATGTTGTTATAGTTTTTGTTACTTCTTTTACATTTTATGTGTCTTTTAGAAAAAAAAATCAATGAATCCTGGAACAACGACTTTTACGTCATTATAATATACAGGAGCGATTGTAAATTGTAGGTATGCAAGACTTACCTCCCTTATATAACTCACTTTTCATAGGTAACTTTTAAAAGTATGAAATTATCATCATTGTTCATAATTGACTTACTTTATTGTGACTGCGTTTTTTTTTTATTTTTAAAAATGACGAGCTTGCCAGGATTTGAACCTGGAATCTTCAATGCAGCAATATGATAAATTAATTAACCCGCAATTGTACACATCAACCTAAGAACTTATGTAAATAAATGTTTAAAAATGTTGTTATAGTTTTTGTTACTTCTTTTACATTTTATGTGTCTTTTAGGAAAAAAAATCAATGAATCCTGGAACAACGACTTTTACGTCATTATAATATACAGGAGCGATTGTAAATTGTAGGTATGCAAGACTTACCTCCCTTATATATCTCACTTTTCATAGGTAACTTTTAAAAGTATGAAATTATCATCATTGTTCATAATTGACTTATTTTATTGTGACTGTTTTTTTTTTAATTTTTAAAAATGACGAGCTTGCCAGGATTCGAACCTGGAATCTTCTGATCCGTAGTCAGACGCGTTATCCATTGCGCCACAAGCCCTATATGTTCTTGTGCAGACACAAACTTTCCATTTTGGGATAATCTAATCAAGCGGAACGCATCATTTATCAATGAGATGTAATAAGTTTCGGCAAGTTAGCAAAGCAAGTTAAAACATTCATTAGTAAATATTTTTCTAAAAACGATAAACGGAAGAAAATGTGAAAAAACGTATTTAAAATACCTCAACTTAATTTCTTTCAATTTCAATTCAAAACATTTTCTTTAAAACAAAAGGATTGGATAACAGGCAGGTAGTGCCTATATTGATCCTTTCCTGAATTTAATTTCTTTATGCGTATGAGATTGAACTAATGTGTCTTGAATACAAATAGAAGGAAATCCTTGAGTTGTCACGATATCAGCCAGACAGAATAGTATGCAAATGAAGCTGCGATGTATTGTGTTAAAATGTGATTAGAAATACCCCCTCTTTTAAAAAAGTAAAAGCGTGCTTCACTTCAAAATAACTATTGATTAAGATGATTTTCATTCAATTAGTAGATACTGACGGTTGCAATTATTCAAGTTTGACAATATTTTATATGGTAAATTGGTTTTAATTTTTAGTCATCGATGCTTATTTGATTACCGTAATAATAATTCAAACTAAAAATACTGTCCCTAAAGAATTACGAGCTTGCCAGGATTCGAACCTGGAAACTTCTGATCCGTAGTCAGACGCGTTTTTTTTTATCTTAAAAATATTATTTTAATTTCCCAGACATAGGGCCGCGTTATCCATTGCGCCACAAACCCCATTAACATTGGGCAACAGGGGCTTACAAAATGAGGCTTGTTCCAAAGTTTTCTTAAATTGGTCAATTCATTTTTTTTTCCAATTATCATTTTTTACTATTCAATATCACCAATGTTTGCATTACACTACACTTAGACCTAACATGTATTTAAGTTTCTTCTGTGTGGTGTTTTATGTGTATTATGATTCGTGTCTCGTCAATATATTTTGTGAGTTAGCTCGCTATGTACAAGAAAACATAATGAAATCATTTAAACAAGACATACTGCTGCTATCGGAGACGATCATTACAGAGACTAAATAGTGATCACTGGTAATTATGGGGGCTGATTACGGCCATATCGTGTTGTTGTGTTGTCGCCTTGTCGTGTTGTCGCCTTGTCGAGTTGTCGCGGTCTCAAACTGCGACAACCCGAGATTTAACAGTTAAAATGTCGACTTGTCGCGTTTTCGAACCGCGACAAGTCGACAACCACGACAAGACGACAAGTCGACAACACGACAAGTCGACATTTCAAACACGCTAATTAGCGCGTACATAATCTCGTGTTGTCGCGGTAAAATGTCGACTTGTCGTGTTGTTGAGTTGTCGACTTGTCGTGTTGTCGCCTTGTCGTGTTGTAGACTTGTCGTGTTGTCGACTTGTCGTGTTGTCGAGTTGTCGACTTGTCGCCTTCCTGTTACACATGCGCAAACAATGGATAACACTCGCCATATTGGATTGATAATGAAAATAATTGTGTGCATGTGTTTGTAGCTAGATGAAGATATTTGATAGCAATTTCTTTACCGAGAGATGTCAAAGTATTTTTCTCTGAACTATGAATTTCAATAATTTGTTTTTTATATGATAATCGTGTAATAATGGTCTGGTCACGCCGTCTGATTAGTACGCAGCAATCGTCATCTGTTAATTTTAAGGTCACTTGAACCGCTAAGGCCTAATAGTTCGAAGGCCCGTTAATCCGAAACTAAATATTGCAATTTTATGGTGGCATATTTCTGCCATCGATTTGCCGACTTACGACTTAATAATGTCGACATCGTTAAGGCATTAAGTCGACATCATATCGGAAGATGTCGACATAAACAGAAGAATATGTCGACTTACCACATGTACATGTCCACATAATGATTCCAAGATATTTATGTAGACAGTCGGTAACTCGGCGATTAATGTGTTTATGGTCGGGTGTTACACCGACTTGTCAGTTATTGATGTCGACATCTAAACTAAAAAATGTCGACATCTGGTCTTGAAAGTGGAAATCAAAGGCCACCCTTTCATAGGGCACTGTGTATATGCAGCAAAAGCCATACATCAGAGATCGATGTTGATTTTGTTAATTCAAGTTTTTATTTATTTGATTTCAAAATAAAAAAAAATTGTGATCCTGCACATCCCGGCCATGAAACTGTAGCCTGCGTGTACGTAGCTGTTAGCCCGAGCTAAGGAAGTGTGCAACGAATTATTAATATATATAACCGTGGGTTGAAAATTCGTTTCAAAGCTGTGTGTGTGTTTTGTTGATTGGCATTCGTACCAAGTCCATGTAGTACATACCGTACTATACTATATTAAAAGAATGAATGAAAAAAAAAAGAGAAAAAAAAGAAGATTTTTTTATGTTGTATTTTCTTGTGAATCCCGAAAAATACCAGTTACGTAATTTAAAAGGTCACAATACAGGTACATAATACACATTGGGAAACCAGCTTTACTTGTTAGCTTGGTCTGTCCATATATATATACATAAATATTTACATCCCTCGATACACTTATATAAAGGCACAACGAATTTTTGTTACGGTCTTAATGGTCAGATTCAACCTTTGGGCTAAAAATCCTCCCGCGGGACACGGTTTTAAATTCCCAACTCGCGATACATCTGCATCTATTTTTCGTAGTAAAAACATGTGTTCTTTGTAGTCAAACGTAGTAAAAAAAAGTCACGTGCTTATACCTCATTCATGCCATAGGCCAGAATATACAATTGTATTATGGGTAACTAGTGATCACGTGATTTTGTGTTTACTTCCAAATATGGTGATAGTTTGCTTGCCATTTCTTCGGAGAAATTGATTTATTTGAAAATATTTAGACTCCAAAATGTTATTAATATTGCATGCATATCATTTTGACTTGCACATATGCACTGTTTTACTATATATAATGAACTGAAATGAGTTGTAAAACTGCCATTTTCACGTTTTGTAAATAAATGATATAATACGAATTGACCAATTCAATAGGTCTAACCGTCTAATCTAAAATCAGCGAAGATCGGCTACTCCTGGCTAAATTCGTAGAATTCTAAATTTATATTTACATATATTATTACCTGCTTTAGGGTTCAGAATATATACATATAACACAGAGAAAATAAGGCCAAATTATGTATAAATACCAGGTCAGAGAAATCACTCTATTTGGAAGTAAACACACACTCATGTGATCACTAGTTACCCACTAATACAATTCCATATTTATTTCGGCCAATGGCATGAATGAGGTATAATCACGTGACTTGTTTTACTACGTTTTACTACAAAGAACGCGTGTTTTGTACCATTATAGGGAAAATCCTCCGCGGATCGTGATTTCATTTCCACCATTTGAAATTGTTAGCAATACTATCATATCATAGTTTATTTTCCGTATTATAATACATGTACAATGTATGTACACATATACTAAGAAACACGGGCTTATGTGCTTACATGGCAGCTTCCCGCCTGGTAAATTGGGACCTAGGACCTAACTCATTATGCTTCGGTAGGTTCCGTACGAAAATGTATCATTTTGTTTGTCAGAATTATTCTTCATAGATTGAAAGGTCTCAAGGTCCTCTACCAATATTGTAAATTTCATGGCCCTGGGGTCTCGGAATTTTCCCCAGGGGATAGGGTCTTTACCATAGTTTATGTAGGGAAACACATTTATGAGCATTATTTGCTCAATTTTCATAGGAAGCAGATGTAATGGAATCAAATACTCTTCATATATTAAACTGGTTAAATAGATATCATCACTGGCTGATTTCATGGGCCTGATAGGCAAATATATGGTGCTTATATACAGTGTATGTAAAAATGTAAAAATTCAATACACATGAACTAGACTAAAAATGTCCATCAAGGGATTCTACTATTTCAAAAATGTTTCTTAAAATATTAAATTGTTTATATGTCTAAGCAAGATAATTAAATCAATTCATAATTTTTTTTAGTTAAACAACAATGTGCTGATGGTGTGAAGTCGTATGTTCAGATCGAGCAGGGTTGCATAATGATATGACGACATTCACAATTATAATTTCTAAATGCAGGTAAATGTAAATCGAAAAATTACCACGTTAAGAACGCATTAAAATCCTCAATATACACCGTAAAACTCATCTTGGCCATTCCAAATCGTAATATTTTTCGCGGGGGAGACCCCTGGACCCCCCAAACACCAAAATCTTGCGCATTCGGCGTTCGCAAAATAATTAAAAAATACATCGTAAAAATTATCTGAGCCATTCTAAATCGTAATATTTTTTTCCGGGAGAGACCCCCGGACCTCCAACACCAAAATCTCGACCCTTCGACGCTCGCTCGCCATTTTGCATATTCATTAATTTCCTGTTAGCGTCGCCACTGATATGGATGTGTACAAGGATTATATGTAATGATTTACGAGAAAAAGTATATAAAGTATATATGGTTGTGTGTTGAATTAATCTCCTCCTGTCTGACCTATTGCAGTTGTCTTTTGTCGGCATCATCCAGTGTCTGTTGTAAACAATTTACAATCTTCTTAATAACCAAGAACCTCATACATGGACATGTTATTGGGCCATAGCATGCTGGGATGAAGGGATACAAAGTTTGTTCAAATCAATGATCTTGACCTATGTGCCAAGTCACAGGGCTGAGACATATTTATTTGTTTGTTTAAAAGCAAAACATTATTTATAACTGTGCATATCGGAATTCTGGTGACTGTTAGACATATATATCCTGATTGCCTTCTGCTCATTCTCAACTCTCATCTATTTGTAAACAATTCAAATTTTAACAAACTTCTTCTCCACAACACGGTTTTTTCATTTTACAGCAAGTACAAAAACAACGACAATCAAATTACAATCCTGAATATTTTGTATTGATATAAATTTTTCTGCAAATTTTCAGCAAAAAAAAACATGTTTCAAATTAAATTAATACACATATTTGATCTGCATTCATTATTGAATTTAAAAAAAAAATGAAAAAAAAACTTTATATCATAGCAAACGTGCATGGTTTGTCATTTTAATCAAGGGAGATAAATCCGTTTTGAAGGATTTTCCACAAAGTGGAAAAGTTAAGATTAATTCACTCTCCATGCATTATTCAACCAAAACTTAGCCTTGTACATTTCCTGGTCAACATCAATTATAATTTCAACACAAATTTATTAGATGATGTTTCAAGTAATTGTCGAGTATATATACATGAACTTTGACATCTGCCATGGCACAACATGTAATCTTCAATTTATCAATGTTTCACAATCACAGTCTACTCTAAGCCTTCTGTTTCAAATGGTGGAAATGAAATCACGATCCGCGGGGGATTTTCCCAATAATGGTACAAAACACGCGTTCTTTGTAGTCAAACGTAGTAAAACAAGTCACGTGATTATACCTCATTCATGCCATTGGCCGAAATAAATATGGAATCGTATTAGTGGGTAACTAGTGATCACATGAGTGTGTGTTTACTTCCAAATAGAGTGATTTCTCTGACCTGGTATTTATACATAATTAGGCCTTTTGAAGAAGATCTTATTTTTTCTGTGTTATATGTATATGTTTTGAGCCCTAAAGCAGGTAATAATATATATAAATATAAATTTAGAATTCTACGAATTTAGCCGGGAGTAGCCGATCTTCGCTGATCCTAGATTAGACGGTTAGACCTATTGAATTGGTCAATTCGCATTATATCATTTATTTACAAAACGTGGAAATGACAGTTTTATAACTCATTTCAGTTCATTATTTATAATACAATAATACATATGTGCAAGTCAAAATGATATGCATGCAATATTAATAACATTTTGGAGTCTAAATATTTTCAAATAAATCAATTTCTCCGAAGAAATGGCAAGCAAACTATCACCATATTTGGAAGTAAACACACAATCACGTGATCACTAGTTACCCATAATACAATTGTATATTCCGGCCAATGGCATGAATGAGGTATAAGCACGTGACTTTTTTTACTACGTTTTTACTACAAAAAATAGATGCAGATATATCCCGAGTTTGGAGCTAAAACCGCGTCCCGCGGGAGGATTTTTAGCCCAAAGGTTGAATCTGGCCATTAAGACCGTAACAAAAAATCGTTGTGCCTTTATTTAATTGTATCGAGGGATGTAAACAAGCTAACAAGTAAAGCTATTTTCCATATGGGTATTGTGTATCTGTATTGTGACCTTTTTGGCTTTTAAATTACGTAACTGGTATTTCTTGAAAAAATCATTGTAATACAGTATAGTACGGTATGTACCACATGGACTTGGTACGAATGCTAATCCACAAAGCACACACACAGCTTTTAAACGAATTTTCAACCCACGGTTATATATATTAATAAATGATTATGGCCAAGAGGATGGAAATTCGTTGTACAAAGCAGAGTCCTTTTGCACTCTAACTTCCTCAGCTCGGACTAACAGCTACAATGTGTACGTACACGCAGGCTACAGCTGCATGGCCGGGATGTGCAGGGTCACAATTTTTAATTTTGAAATCAAATAAATAAAAACTTTTCTGAATTAACAAAATCAACGTCAAACTCTGCTGTATGGTGCCTTGCTGCATATACACAGTGCCCTATGAAAGGGTGGCCTTTGAATTCCACTTTCAAGACCAGATGTCGACATCTTTTAGTTTAGATGTCGACATCAATAACTGACAAGTCGGTGACACACCCGAGCATAAACACGATTAATCGCCGAGTTAACGACTTTCTACATAATTATCTTGGAATCATTATGTGGGCAGGTTCATGTGGTAAGTCGACATATTCTTCTGTTTATGTCGACATCTTCCGATATGATGTCGACTTAATGCCTAAAGCAACTCGATGGCAGAAATATGCCACCATACTATGGTACAAGCACTGACTTCAGTTTTCTATATTCAAAGATAGTGGCTATTTCATATGATTTGCGCATGTGTAACAGGAAGGCGACAAGTCGACAACTCGACAACACGACAAGTCGACAACACGACAACTCGACAACACGACAAGTCGACATTTTACCGCGACAACACGAGATTCTGTACGCGCTAATTAGCGTGTTTGAAATGTCGACTTGTCGTGTTGTCGACTTGTCGTCTTGTCGTGTTGTCGACTTGTCGCGGTTCGAAAACGCGACAAGTCGACATTTTAACTGTTAAATCTCGGGTTGTCGCAGTTTGAGACCGCGACAACTCGACAAGGCGACAACACGACAAGGCGACAACACAACAACACGAGATGGCCGTAATCAGCCACCATAGGTAATGGAACTAACTGTAAATAGTCTACTATGAGCTAGTCTAAAATGATAACCCAGGTAAAATAAACGAGCTTGCCAGGATTCGAACCTGGAATCTTCTGATCCGTAGTCAGACGCGTTATCCATTGCGCCACAAGCCCCATTACAATGCGTTACACGGGCTTATAAGATGAGGCTTGTTTCAAAGCTTTCTTCAATTGGTTTCCAACTGTCCTTTTTTCTATTTTATATCACCAATGTTTATATTACACTACGCTTAGACCTCACACGTATTTATCTTTCTTCTGTGTGGTGTTTTATGTGTATTATGATTCGTGTCTCGTCAATATATTTCGTGAGTTAGGTCTCTTTGTACAAGAAAATATAATGAAATCATTAAACAAGACATACTGCTGCTATCGGAGACGATCATTACAGAGACTAAGTAGTGATCACTGGTAATGGAACTAACTGTAAATAGTCTACTATGAGCTAGTCTAAAATGATAACCCAGGTAAAATAAACGAGCTTGCCAGGATTCGAACCTGGAATCTTCTGATCCGTAGTCAGACGCGTTATCCATTGCGCCACAAGCCCTATTCCAACGTAATGAGAGGGGCTGATGAACATGAGATTATTTAAATGTTTACTGACACTATAATGTCCAATTGTCCTTGTTTACTCTTTTATATCACCGATTTTGATATCTCAATAAATTTAGACCTCAAACGTATTCAGAGTTTTTCTGTCTGATTTTTAAGTGTATTACGAATCGTATGTCGTCGATACTTTTACCTCCTGAAACTTTTTGTGATATCTCTCTATGTACAAAACAAACGTATGACATAATGATGATAAGTCAAGTTGCCGGTATCTGTGGTGATAATTACAAGGATTGGTAGTAGTAATCATAGGTAAGGGATTAAAGGGTAGGCCAAATTGTCCACATGATATATACATAGTTATGTAGGTATAGTAGGAAGAGTTACCTGGATTGCCTTACATAGAAAAGAAATAAAGCGAAATAAAACAAAAAGCAAGAAACAATCCATTTTGTAAGCAACTATATGCATCTAAATTAATTGAAGAATGTTCTAAACTTACTTAATAAATATTTTATTAAAATAGTTTAACAGAAGTCATTCATAACAATGCTAAGACATATATTTAAAATATGAATATTTAGAAAGATCGATTTCTGTTGCTATATAATATGAAGCAAACATTCTGGTGGCGTGTATTTGTTCGCTTTCAAACACAGGTGCACAATGTACCAACGTGTAATCAAAGCTCCCCTAAACCCCTATTGGCCTTCCCCTAGTTTTACCTGACACACATGGAGATTGTTACAGTGTACTAATACTACACTTACATTTACGTTTGTTTCCCTTGAAACTCCTGGACAAGGGGTTACTATATACCATTGGCGTAATATCAACATGATATCGCGTCAGTGATAGTAACCCCTGGAGTGTCGAGGGTGGTTTTCGACTTGATACTCTTACGTTGTTAGGTGTATGAGAGGTCTCTACTAAGATTTTGATGTGAGAGTTCCTTGTTGTCGGGAGAGGTAACACGTGAGCTTGAGGAAGGATGGTTGATGGAGGAAAGGTTGAGTATAAGAGGCATGCGATGTTGATGTGTAGAACAAAATGACTGTCGTATAAACTACGTTTTAAAGTAATGGAAAATGTCATTGCATCTAATATGAATGTTGTCTATTTTGTCTTATTTTCAACATCTCTTTCTTAAAAATCAATTGATGGTATTAGAATTTCATGAATATTTTGGTCAATTTTTGGTGCGGAATTCAACATAAGATGGCCCCCCCCACATAAAAGTTTAGCAAGATGGTAGATCTTTATTTCTTTTTATTCACAGGTATGCGAGATGCCATTCTTCAAAATTAGTGACAGGTGACCAGACTTGAAAACTCCATTTAACCTTGACAGCGGCAAACGTTAATATATCGTATATAGCGAAATCATTTGGTTCTGCGGTCTCTATAGGATGACAACCGGATATGACGTTTTCATCATTCAGCGTCCCTGGACACCATTTGACTGAGCCCAATCTGCATGTATTTGACTGGAAATCGAGTGTTGAAGGTATTTTGCTTGTATTTTATAAATATTTGGTAGCTATTTTTAGTACGGAGGCCTTTCTGTCTTGATAACGACACTGTAAATTGGTGGATTTTGTTGAAAAAAATCACATTACACTATGTTGTTAATATAGCTTAGCACATGAACCAATATCTCAGAAAGTGATTATACAGAAGATGTTTTTGTCACGATTATGACACAGGGGCTTGGGGCAGTATGACACAGGGGCTAGGGTCTTGGCCCGGGGGGGGGGGGGGGGGGGGGGCATGTAAGAAGTCTGGTGACTTAGAATATTTAGAATATGATGTGTATTTCAATGATATTTAGTAAACTTCTCTGAATTCGCGTGATACTCTGTGATTAGGAGTTATTCAAGCCTAATAATCTCTTTCCCTGTATCTATCTATTTATCATAATCACTATTCTATTTATCTGTATATGTAAGTCAAATATTTTATATATAAATTCATCAAATGGATATAGTGTTGTTTGGTTCTGTAAAATAAACAGTATAGTCTTCTTTTTCAAAATTAAATGTTTAAGACTGGTCAGGAATAGGTAATAGATTCAGGCTGTAGGACGGTGGTTTTTATTTTGATACTCTGGGTTCCTCCAAGTATTGACACATCCTTAAATGGCCATGAACCCTAATCGATCTATATAAAAAACTTTCTGTTTTTGTGTTCATTAATCAGCTATTTAACTCTTTCATTTTAGTCATTTATTTATTAATTTATACATTTCTTCTGTTTCAGCCGAGCTTTGACCATGGTACCTTTTGGGCCGACCAGTTTAACAGCTTTTTCCTGACATGAAGACAGCGCCAAGGGGAGTTAACTCATTTCATGAAAATACTAGACAGAGTTACCTTTCCATAATTGACCTGAGTATTTAATTGTGAGTATAATTTGTTTTTTTTTTTCTCTATATATTTCTCTCATATACCTCTTTGGTTCAATTATCAGTGTTATTAATTTATTCGAGATCGATAGTCGAGTGAAATTCGAGTTATCTCCCTTCCATTGTCTGTACATTTGTAGGTCTCTGGTAAACGGGTTTTTTTAGCAGTGAGATGGTGCAAATTTAGAGGTGAATTGTAATTTTTTTACTTCCAGATCTTGTAACTGACTAGTATACATCAATATGTGAGTGAAGGATAAGTTTAATTCTATTTTTCAAAATCATTTTCTTTCTAATAGCCACGATTCTTTAGTTCTGTCCAGTTTTTCGGGTGCAAATGTTGCTCTAGATTTGATTTTATCTGTCCTTGGAATCCTTCAGAGGTTAATAATTCCCTTTTTTTACATCAATTGGTATACATTTGTAATTTTAGAATCATCTGATTCAGAAAATCAGGGCAAATTTGAAATTTTTGGGGCTATTTTGTATCCATATTTTATTAGCTGCACCGTAATTTCTCTGTGTTATATCAGATATATTATGACATAATATGTTATAATCATTTCTTTATGATATTCTATTGTTTACTAAGTTATATATCTATAGTATTGAGCCAGTTCTGGAACTTTGATTTGCTTAATTGTTCAGTTCTGGATATTTTTTGCTAGAAATTCCAAAAATGGGGGGTGGGGGTAAAGAATATGAGTTATCTCCCCCTGACCTCCAAGTTTAATTCAATTGGTCATATTTCCCTGTAGTACACTAACTATACTATAGTTATAAGTAAAAGTCAAAAGTCTAGGTTCAAATTTCATTGAAATATTTAAATTTTTATTTCAAAACTGTTTCAATTCTCATAATTTTTCTTACAGGAATCTTCATTGTCGATACGAGTACACAGCTTGCAGTACCAGACCAACCCATGCAGCGAGCAAACTCCCATTTTGGAATCAGACCTTATGGACATGTAGCTTTCCAAAAATGGTAAATTTGAAAAATATGTAAAATGCTATAGGATGACAACCGGATATGACGTTTCCGTCATTCAGCGTCCCTGGACACCATTTGACTGAACCCAATCTGCATGTATTTGACTGGAAATCGAGTGTTGAAGGTATTTTGCTTGTATTTTATAAAATATTTGGTAGCTATTTTTAGTACGGAGGCCTTTCTGTCTTGATAACGACACTGTAAATTGGTGGATTTTGTTGAAAAAAATCACATTACACATATGTTGTTAATATAGCTTAGCACATGAACCAATATCTCAGAAAGTGATTATACAGAAGATGTTTTTGTCACGATTATGACACAGGGGCTTGGGGCAGTATGACACAGGGGCTAGGGTCTTGGCCCGGGGGGGGGGGGGGGGGGGGGTACATGTAAGAAGTCTGGTGACTTAGAATATTTAGAATATGATGTGTATTTCAATGATATTTAGTAAACTTCTCTGAATTCGCGTGATACTCTGTGATTAGGAGTTATTCAAGCCTAATAATCTCTTTCCCTGTATTTATCTATTTATCATAATCACTATTCTATTTATCTGTATATGTAAGTCAAATATTTTATATATAAATTCATCAAATGGATATAGTGTTGTTTGGTTCTGTAAAATAAACAGTATAGTCTTCTTTTTCAAAATTAAATGTTTAAGACTGGTCAGGAATAGGTAATAGATTCAGGCTGTAGGACGGTGGTTTTTATTTTGATACTCTGGGTTCCTCCAAGTATTGACACATCCTTAAATGGCCATGAACCCTAATCGATCTATATAAAACACTTTCTGTTTTTGTGTTCATTAATCAGCTATTTAACTCTTTCATTTTAGTCATTTATTTATTAATTTATACATTTCTTCTGTTTCAGCCGAGCTTTGACCATGGTACCTTTTGGGCCGACCAGTTTAACAGCTTTTTCCTGACATGAAGACAGCGCCAAGGGGAGTTAACTCATTTCATGAAAATACTAGACAGAGTTACCTTTCCATAATTGACCTGAGTATTTAATTGTGAGTATAATTTGTTTTTTTTTTCTCTATATATTTCTCTCATATACCTCTTTGGTTCAATTATCAGTGTTATTAATTTATTCGAGATCGATAGTCGAGTGAAATTCGAGTTATCTCCCTTCCATTGTCTGTACATTTGTAGGTCTCTGGTAAACGGGTTTTTTTAGCAGTGAGATGGTGCAAATTTAGAGGTGAATTGTGTAATTCTTTTACTTCCAGATCTTGTAACTGACTAGTATACATCAATATGTGAGTGAAGGATAAGTTTAATTCTTTTTTTTCAAAATCATTTTCTTTCTAATAGCCACGATTCTTTAGTTCTGTCCAGTTTTTCGGGTGCAAATGTTGCTCTAGATTTGATTTTATCTGTCCTTGGAATCCTTCAGAGGTTAATAATTCCCTTTTTTACATCAATTGGTATACATTTGTAATTTTAGAATCATCTGATTCAGAAAATCAGGGCAAATTTGAAATTTTTGGGGCTATTTTGTATCCATATTTTATTAGCTGCACCGTAATTTCTCTGTGTTATATCAGATATATTATGACATAATATGTTATAATCATTTCTTTATGATATTCTATTGTTTACTAAGTTATATATCTATAGTATTGAGCCAGTTCTGGAACTTTGATTTGCTTAATTGTTCAGTTCTGGATATTTTTTGCTAGAAATTCCAAAAATGGGGGGTGGGGGTAAAGAATATGAGTTATCTCCCCCTGACCTCCAAGTTTAATTCAATTGGTCATATTTCCCTGTAGTACACTAACTATACTATAGTTATAAGTAAAAGTCAAAAGTCTAGGTTCAAATTTCATTGAAATATTTAAATTTTTATTTCAAAACTGTTTCAATTCTCATAATTTTTCTTACAGGAATCTTCATTGTCGATACGAGTACACAGCTTGCAGTACCAGACCAACCCATGCAGCGAGCAAACTCCCATTTTGGAATCAGACCTTATGGACATGTAGCTTTCCAAAAATGGTAAATTTGAAAAATATGTAAAATGCTATAGGATGACAACCGGATATGACGTTTCCGTCATTCAGCGTCCCTGGACACCATTTGACTGAGCCCAATCTGCATGTATTTGACTGGAAATCGAGTGTTGAAGGTATTTTGCTTGTATTTTATAAATATTTGGTAGCTATTTTTAGTACGGAGGCCTTTCTGTCTTGATAACGACACTGTAAATTGGTGGATTTTGTTGAAAAAAATCACATTACACATATGTTGTTAATATAGCTTAGCACATGAACCAATATCTCAGAAAGTGATTATACAGAAGATGTTTTTGTCACGATTATGACACAGGGGCTTGGGGCAGTATGACACAGGGGCTAGGGTCTTGGCCCGGGGGGGGGGGGATGGGTACATGTAAGAAGTCTGGTGACTTAGAATATTTAGAATATGATGTGTATTTCAATGATATTTAGTAAACTTCTCTGAATTCGCGTGATACTCTGTGATTAGGAGTTATTCAAGCCTAATAATCTCTTTCCCTGTATCTATCTATTTATCATAATCACTATTCTATTTATCTGTATATGTAAGTCAAATATTTTATATATAAATTCATCAAATGGATATAGTGTTGTTTGGTTCTGTAAAATAAACAGTATAGTCTTCTTTTTTCAAAATTAAATGTTTAAGACTGGTCAGGAATAGGTAATAGATTCAGGCTGTAGGACGGTGGTTTTTATTTTGATACTCTGGGTTCCTCCAAGTATTGACACATCCTTAAATGGCCATGAACCCTAATCGATCTATATAAAACACTTTCTGTTTTTGTGTTCATTAATCAGCTATTTAACTCTTTCATTTTAGTCATTTATTTATTAATTTATACATTTCTTCTGTTTCAGCCGAGCTTTGACCATGGTACCTTTTGGGCCGACCAGTTTAACAGCTTTTTCCTGACATGAAGACAGCGCCAAGGGGAGTTAACTCATTTCATGAAAATACTAGACAGAGTTACCTTTCCATAATTGACCTGAGTATTTAATTGTGAGTATAATTTGGTTTTTTTTTTTCTCTATATATTTCTCTCATATACCTCTTTGGTTCAATTATCAGTGTTATTAATTTATTCGAGATCGATAGTCGAGTGAAATTCGAGTTATCTCCCTTCCATTGTCTGTACATTTGTAGGTCTCTGGTAAACGGGTTTTTTTAGCAGTGAGATGGTGCAAATTTAGAGGTGAATTGTGTAATTCTTTTACTTCCAGATCTTGTAACTGACTAGTATACATCAATATGTGAGTGAAGGATAAGTTTAATTCTATTTTTCAAAATCATTTTCTTTCTAATAGCCACGATTCTTTAGTTCTGTCCAGTTTTTCGGGTGCAAATGTTGCTCTAGATTTGATTTTATCTGTCCTTGGAATCCTTCAGAGGTTAATAATTCCCTTTTTTACATCAATTGGTATACATTTGTAATTTTAGAATCATCTGATTCAGAAAATCAGGGCAAATTTGAAATTTTTGGGGCTATTTTGTATCCATATTTTATTAGCTGCACCGTAATTTCTCTGTGTTATATCAGATATATTATGACATAATATGTTATAATCATTTCTTTATGATATTCTATTGTTTACTAAGTTATATATCTATAGTATTGAGCCAGTTCTGGAACTTTGATTTGCTTAATTGTTCAGTTCTGGATATTTTTTGCTAGAAATTCCAAAAATGGGGGGGGGGTAAAGAATATGAGTTATCTCCCCCTGACCTCCAAGTTTAATTCAATTGGTCATATTTCCCTGTAGTACACTAACTATACTATAGTTATAAGTAAAAGTCAAAAGTCTAGGTTCAAATTTCATTGAAATATTTAAATTTTTATTTCAAAACTGTTTCAATTCTCATAATTTTTCTTACAGGAATCTTCATTGTCGATACGAGTACACAGCTTGCAGTACCAGACCAACCCATGCAGCGAGCAAACTCCCATTTTGGAATCAGACCTTATGGACATGTAGCTTTCCAAAAATGGTAAATTTGAAAAATATGTAAAATGCTATAGGATGACAACCGGATATGACGTTTCCGTCATTCAGCGTCCCTGGACACCATTTGACTGAGCCCAATCTGCATGTATTTGACTGGAAATCGAGTGTTGAAGGTATTTTGCTTGTATTTTATAAATATTTGGTAGCTATTTTTAGTACGGAGGCCTTTCTGTCTTGATAACGACACTGTAAATTGGTGGATTTTGTTGAAAAAAATCACATTACACATATGTTGTTAATATAGCTTAGCACATGAACCAATATCTCAAAAGTGATTATACAGAAGATGTTTTTGTCACGATTATGACACAGGGGCTTGGGGCAGTATGACACAGGGGCTAGGGTCTTGGCCCGGGGGGGGGGGGGGGGGGGGTACATGTAAGAAGTCTGGTGACTTAGAATATTTAGAATATGATGTGTATTTCAATGATATTTAGTAAACTTCTCAGAATTCGCGTGATACTCTGTGATTAGGAGTTATTCAAGCCTAATAATCTCTTTCCCTGTATCTATCTATTTATCATAATCACTATTCTATTTCAGGGTTGGGGTAATTAAAATATTTTATATATAAATTCATCAAATGGATATAGTGTTGTTTGGTTCTGTAAAATAAACAGTATAGTCTTCTTTTTCAAAATTAAATGTTTAAGACTGGTCAGGAATAGGTAATAGATTCAGGCTGTAGGACGGTGGTTTTTATTTTGATACTCTGGGTTCCTCCAAGTATTGACACATCCTTAAATGGCCATGAACCCTAATCGATCTATATAAAACACTTTCTGTTTTTGTGTTCATTAATCAGCTACTTTAACTCTTTCATTTTAGTCATTTATTTATTAATTTATACATTTCTTCTGTTTCAGCCGAGCTTTGACCATGGTACCTTTTGGGCCGACCAGTTTAACAGCTTTTTCCTGACATGAAGACAGCGCCAAGGGGAGTTAACTCATTTCATGAAAATACTAGACAGAGTTACCTTTCCATAATTGACCTGAGTATTTAATTGTGAGTATAATTTGTTTTTTTTTTTCTCTATATATTTCTCTCATATACCTCTTTGGTTCAATTATCAGTGTTATTAATTTATTCGAGATCGATAGTCGAGTGAAATTCGAGTTATCTCCCTTCCATTGTCTGTACATTTGTAGGTCTCTGGTAAACGGGTTTTTTTAGCAGTGAGATGGTGCAAATTTAGAGGTGAATTGTGTAATTCTTTTACTTCCAGATCTTGTAACTGACTAGTATACATCAATATGTGAGTGAAGGATAAGTTTAATTCTATTTTTCAAAATCATTTTCTTTCTAATAGCCACGATTCTTTAGTTCTGTCCAGTTTTTCGGGTGCAAATGTTGCTCTAGATTTGATTTTATCTGTCCTTGGAATCCTTCAGAGGTTAATAATTCCCTTTTTTACATCAATTGGTATACATTTGTAATTTTAGAATCATCTGATTCAGAAAATCAGGGCAAATTTGAAATTTTTGGGGCTATTTTGTATCCATATTTTATTAGCTGCACCGTAATTTCTCTGTGTTATATCAGATATATTATGACATAATATGTTATAATCATTTCTTTATGATATTCTATTGTTTACTAAGTTATATATCTATAGTATTGAGCCAGTTCTGGAACTTTGATTTGCTTAATTGTTCAGTTCTGGATATTTTTTGCTAGAAATTCCAAAAATGGGGGGTGGGGGTAAAGAATATGAGTTATCTCCCCCTGACCTCCAAGTTTAATTCAATTGGTCATATTTCCCTGTAGTACACTAACTATACTATAGTTATAAGTAAAAGTCAAAAGTCTAGGTTCAAATTTCATTGAAATATTTAAATTTTTATTTCAAAACTGTTTCAATTCTCATAATTTTTCTTACAGGAATCTTCATTGTCGATACGAGTACACAGCTTGCAGTACCAGACCAACCCATGCAGCGAGCAAACTCCCATTTTGGAATCAGACCTTATGGACATGTAGCTTTCCAAAAATGGTAAATTTGAAAAATATGTAAAATGCTATAGGATGACAACCGGATATGACGTTTCCGTCATTCAGCGTCCCTGGACACCATTTGACTGAGCCCAATCTGCATGTATTTGACTGGAAATCGAGTGTTGAAGGTATTTTGCTTGTATTTTATAAATATTTGGTAGCTATTTTTAGTACGGAGGCCTTTCTGTCTTGATAACGACACTGAAATTGGTGGATTTTGTTGAAAAAAATCACATTACACATATGTTTTTTAATATAGCTTAGCACATGAACCAATATCTCAGAAAGTGATTATACAGAAGATGTTTTTGTCACGATTATGACACAGGGGCTTGGGGCAGTATGACACAGGGGCTAGGGTCTTGGCCCGGGGGGGGGGGGGGGGGGGGGGTACATGTAAGAAGTCTGGTGACTTAGAATATTTAGAATATGATGTGTATTTCAATGATATTTAGTAAACTTCTCTGAATTCGCGTGATACTCTGTGATTAGGAGTTATTCAAGCCTAATAATCTCTTTCCCTGTATCTATCTATTTATCATAATCACTATTCTATTTATCTGTATATGTAAGTCAAATATTTTATATATAAATTCATCAAATGGATATAGTGTTGTTTGGTTCTGTAAAATAAACAGTATAGTCTTCTTTTTCAAAATTAAATGTTTAAGACTGGTCAGGAATAGGTAATAGATTCAGGCTGTAGGACGGTGGTTTTTATTTTGATACTCTGGGTTCCTCCAAGTATTGACACATCCTTAAATGGCCATGAACCCTAATCGATCTATATAAAACACTTTCTGTTTTTGTGTTCATTAATCAGCTATTTAACTCTTTCATTTTAGTCATTTATTTATTAATTTATACATTTCTTCTGTTTCAGCCGAGCTTTGACCATGGTACCTTTTGGGCCGACCAGTTTAACAGCTTTTTCCTGACATGAAGACAGCGCCAAGGGGAGTTAACTCATTTCATGAAAATACTAGACAGAGTTACCTTTCCATAATTGACCTGAGTATTTAATTGTGAGTATAATTTGTTTTTTTTTTTCTCTATATATTTCTCTCATATACCTCTTTGGTTCAATTATCAGTGTTATTAATTTATTCGAGATCGATAGTCGAGTGAAATTCGAGTTATCTCCCTTCCATTGTCTGTACATTTGTAGGTCTCTGGTAAACGGGTTTTTTTAGCAGTGAGATGGTGCAAATTTAGAGGTGAATTGTGTAATTCTTTTACTTCCAGATCTTGTAACTGACTAGTATACATCAATATGTGAGTGAAGGATAAGTTTAATTCTATTTTTCAAAATCATTTTCTTTCTAATAGCCACGATTCTTTAGTTCTGTCCAGTTTTTCGGGTGCAAATGTTGCTCTAGATTTGATTTTATCTGTCCTTGGAATCCTTCAGAGGTTAATAATTCCCTTTTTTACATCAATTGGTATACATTTGTAATTTTAGAATCATCTGATTCAGAAAATCAGGGCAAATTTGAAATTTTTGGGGCTATTTTGTATCCATATTTTATTAGCTGCACCGTAATTTCTCTGTGTTATATCAGATATATTATGACATAATATGTTATAATCATTTCTTTATGATATTCTATTGTTTACTAAGTTATATATCTATAGTATTGAGCCAGTTCTGGAACTTTGATTTGCTTAATTGTTCAGTTCTGGATATTTTTTGCTAGAAATTCCAAAAATGGGGGGTGGGGGGTAAAGAATATGAGTTATCTCCCCCTGACCTCCAAGTTTAATTCAATTGGTCATATTTCCCTGTAGTACACTAACTATACTATAGTTATAAGTAAAAGTCAAAAGTCTAGGTTCAAATTTCATTGAAATATTTAAATTTTTATTTCAAAACTGTTTCAATTCTCATAATTTTTTCTTACAGGAATCTTCATTGTCGATACGAGTACACAGCTTGCAGTACCAGACCAACCCATGCAGCGAGCAAACTCCCATTTTGGAATCAGACCTTATGGACATGTAGCTTTCCAAAAATGGTAAATTTGAAAAATATGTAAAATGCTATAGGATGACAACCGGATATGACGTTTCCGTCATTCAGCGTCCCTGGACATCATTTGACTGAGCCCAATCTGCATGTATTTGACTGGAAATCGAGTGTTGAAGGTATTTTGCTTGTATTTTATAAATATTTGGTAGCTATTTTTAGTACGGAGGCCTTTCTGTCTTGATAACGACACTGTAAATTGGTGGATTTTGTTGAAAAAAATCACATTACACATATGTTGTTAATATAGCTTAGCACATGAACCAATATCTCAGAAAGTGATTATACAGAAGATGTTTTTGTCACGATTATGACACAGGGGCTTGGGGCAGTATGACACAGGGGCTAGGGTCTTGGCCCGGGGGGGGGGGGGGGGGGGGGTACATGTAAGAAGTCTGGTGACTTAGAATATTTAGAATATGATGTGTATTTCAATGATATTTAGTAAACTTCTCTGAATTCGCGTGATACTCTGGTGATTAGGAGTTATTCAAGCCTAATAATCTCTTTCCCTGTATCTATCTATTTATCATAATCACTATTCTATTTATCTGTATATGTAAGTCAAATATTTTATATATAAATTCATCAAATGGATATAGTGTTGTTTGGTTCTGTAAAATAAACAGTATAGTCTTCTTTTTCAAAATTAAATGTTTAAGACTGGTCAGGAATAGGTAATAGATTCAGGCTGTAGGACGGTGGTTTTTATTTTGATACTCTGGGTTCCTCCAAGTATTGACACATCCTTAAATGGCCATGAACCCTAATCGATCTATATAAAAACACTTTCTGTTTTTGTGTTCATTAATCAGCTATTTAACTCTTTCATTTTAGTCATTTATTTATTAATTTATACATTTCTTCTGTTTCAGCCGAGCTTTGACCATGGTACCTTTTGGGCCGACCAGTTTAACAGCTTTTTCCTGACATGAAGACAGCGCCAAGGGGAGTTAACTCATTTCATGAAAATACTAGACAGAGTTACCTTTCCATAATTGACCTGAGTATTTAATTGTGAGTATAATTTGTTTTTTTTTTCTCTATATATTTCTCTCATATACCTCTTTGGTTCAATTATCAGTGTTATTAATTTATTCGAGATCGATAGTCGAGTGAAATTCGAGTTATCTCCCTTCCATTGTCTGTACATTTGTAGGTCTCTGGTAAACGGGTTTTTTTAGCAGTGAGATGGTGCAAATTTAGAGGTGAATTGTGTAATTCTTTTACTTCCAGATCTTGTAACTGACTAGTATACATCAATATGTGAGTGAAGGATAAGTTTAATTCTATTTTTCAAAATCATTTTCTTTCTAATAGCCACGATTCTTTAGTTCTGTCCAGTTTTTCGGGTGCAAATGTTGCTCTAGATTTGATTTTATCTGTCCTTGGAATCCTTCAGAGGTTAATAATTCCCTTTTTTACATCAATTGGTATACATTTGTAATTTTAGAATCATCTGATTCAGAAAATCAGGGCAAATTTGAAATTTTTGGGGCTATTTTGTATCCATATTTTATTAGCTGCACCGTAATTTCTCTGTGTTATATCAGATATATTATGACATAATATTGTTATAATCATTTCTTTATGATATTCTATTGTTTACTAAGTTATATATCTATAGTATTGAGCCAGTTCTGGAACTTTGATTTGCTTAATTGTTCAGTTCTGGATATTTTTTGCTAGAAATTCCAAAAATGGGGGGTGGGGGTAAAGAATATGAGTTATCTCCCCCTGACCTCCAAGTTTAATTCAATTGGTCATATTTCCCTGTAGTACACTAACTATACTATAGTTATAAGTAAAAGTCAAAAGTCTAGGTTCAAATTTCATTGAAATATTTAAATTTTTATTTCAAAACTGTTTCAATTCTCATAATTTTTCTTACAGGAATCTTCATTGTCGATACGAGTACACAGCTTGCAGTACCAGACCAACCCATGCAGCGAGCAAACTCCCATTTTGGAATCAGACCTTATGGACATGTAGCTTTCCAAAAATGGTAAATTTGAAAAATATGTAAAATGCTATAGGATGACAACCGGATATGACGTTTCCGTCATTCAGCGTCCCTGGACACCATTTGACTGAGCCCAATCTGCATGTATTTGACTGGAAATCGAGTGTTGAAGGTATTTTGCTTGTATTTTATAAATATTTGGTAGCTATTTTTAGTACGGAGGCCTTTCTGTCTTGATAACGACACTGTAAATTGGTGGATTTTGTTGAAAAAAATCACATTACACATATGTTGTTAATATAGCTTAGCACATGAACCAATATCTCAGAAAGTGATTATACAGAAGATGTTTTTGTCACGATTATGACACAGGGGCTTGGGGCAGTATGACACAGGGGCTAGGGTCTTGGCCCGGGGGGGGGGGGGGGGGGGGGTACATGTAAGAAGTCTGGTGACTTAGAATATTTAGAATATGATGTGTATTTCAATGATATTTAGTAAACTTCTCTGAATTCGCGTGATACTCTGTGATTAGGAGTTATTCAAGCCTAATAATCTCTTTCCCTGTATCTATCTATTTATCATAATCACTATTCTATTTATCTGTATATGTAAGTCAAATATTTTATATATAAATTCATCAAATGGATATAGTGTTGTTTGGTTCTGTAAAATAAACAGTATAGTCTTCTTTTTCAAAATTAAATGTTTAAGACTGGTCAGGAATAGGTAATAGATTCAGGCTGTAGGACGGTGGTTTTTATTTTGATACTCTGGGTTCCTCCAAGTATTGACACATCCTTAAATGGCCATGAACCCTAATCGATCTATATAAAACACTTTCTGTTTTTGTGTTCATTAATCAGCTATTTAACTCTTTCATTTTAGTCATTTATTTATTAATTTATACATTTCTTCTGTTTCAGCCGAGCTTTGACCATGGTACCTTTTGGGCCGACCAGTTTAACAGCTTTTTCCTGACATGAAGACAGCGCCAAGGGGAGTTAACTCATTTCATGAAAATACTAGACAGAGTTACCTTTCCATAATTGACCTGAGTATTTAATTGTGAGTATAATTTGGTTTTTTTTTCTCTATATATTTCTCTCATATACCTCTTTGGTTCAATTATCAGTGTTATTAATTTATTCGAGATCGATAGTCGAGTGAAATTCGAGTTATCCCCTTCCATTGTCTGTACATTTGTAGGTCTCTGGTAAACGGGTTTTTTTAGCAGTGAGATGGTGCAAATTTAGAGGTGAATTGTGTAATTCTTTTACTTCCAGATCTTGTAACTGACTAGTATACATCAATATGTGAGTGAAGGATAAGTTTAATTCTATTTTTCAAAATCATTTTCTTTCTAATAGCCACGATTCTTTAGTTCTGTCCAGTTTTTCGGGTGCAAATGTTGCTCTAGATTTGATTTTATCTGTCCTTGGAATCCTTCAGAGGTTAATAATTCCCTTTTTTACATCAATTGGTATACATTTGTAATTTTAGAATCATCTGATTCAGAAAATCAGGGCAAATTTGAAATTTTTGGGGCTATTTTGTATCCATATTTTATTAGCTGCACCGTAATTTCTCTGTGTTATATCAGATATATTATGACATAATATGTTATAATCATTTCTTTATGATATTCTATTGTTTACTAAGTTATATATCTATAGTATTGAGCCAGTTCTGGAACTTTGATTTGCTTAATTGTTCAGTTCTGGATATTTTTTGCTAGAAATTCCAAAAATGGGGGGTGGGGGTAAAGAATATGAGTTATCTCCCCCTGACCTCCAAGTTTAATTCAATTGGTCATATTTCCCTGTAGTACACTAACTATACTATAGTTATAAGTAAAAGTCAAAAGTCTAGGTTCAAATTTCATTGAAATATTTAAATTTTTATTTCAAAACTGTTTCAATTCTCATAATTTTTCTTACAGGAATCTTCATTGTCGATACGAGTACACAGCTTGCAGTACCAGACCAACCCATGCAGCGAGCAAACTCCCATTTTGGAATCAGACCTTATGGACATGTAGCTTTCCAAAAATGGTAAATTTGAAAAATATGTAAAATGCTATAGGGACCGCAGAATCAAACCAAAAATAGATTCCTGGAAATCCCCTTTTGGGCACAAGATTTCATAGAGAGGTGAATGTTTCGGAGCCTGCTGATTGGGTATCCAGGGTGCATCAGTTTCAAATGTTTAATGTGTGGGTTGGGCAATACATGTAGATGTAAAATATATAAAGAAATTTTAAAATTCTGTCAAGTGTGTGTCTGACAGGGGGAGGTAATCAATATTAGAATTTCATGAATATTTTGGTCAATTTTTGGTGCGGAATTCAACATAAGATGGCACCCCCCACATAAAAGTTTAGCAAGATGGTAGATCTTTATTTCTTTTATTCACAGGTATGCGAGATGCCATTCTTCAAAATTAGTGACAGGTGACCAGACTTGAAAACTCATTTACTTGACATATTGGAACACGTTATTACTTTCATTGACACTGAACTGTACAAACACGTTTATTACTTTCATTGACCACACAATATAAAACAGAACACTTTATTTACTTTCATTGACACTGGACTGTTACATTAATTTCAGTACTTTTTATGTACAGAACACGTCTTTTTTTACATGTATTTAACTGTTTACATTTCTTTGTTTTCAGAACACTTTGACACTTACTTTTGGTACTTTTGGGCATGACAGTTTAACACTTTCATTGACATGGACTGTACAGAACATGTATATTACTTTTTCTTGACAGTGGACTGTACAGAACACGTCTTTTACTAACTTCTTGACACTTTTATTACTTTACACAGAATACATTTTAGAAACACGTTTTTTTTTCTTGACACTGGACTGTACATTTTCAGAAATTACTCTTTGACAGAACACGTCTTAATTTCCTTGACATGGACTGTACAGAACATGTTATTACTTTTGACACTTGACAACACGTCTGGACATGTACTGAACACAGTCTATTACTTTCTTTTTACTGGACTGTACAGAACACGTCTATTACTTTCCTTGACACATGACTGTACAGAACACGTCACTTACTTTCACTTGACACTGACTGTACTGAACACACTTTACTTTACTCTTGACACTGGACTTACTGACACATGTCTATTACTTTCCTTTTGACAGTGGTACTGTCACGTTACACTTTCATTACAGACATTTACTTTCCTTGACACTGACTACAGACCAGTTCTATTACTTTCTTTCATTGACACTGGACTGTACAGAACACGTCTATTTTCACTTTCCTTGACACTGGACTGTACAGAACACGTCTATTACTTTCATCAATTGACAGTACTGGACTGTACAGAACACGTCTATTACTTTCATTGACAGGAAATTGTACAGAACATTGTTCTATTTGGACTGTACAGAACACTTCTATTTTTGACAGTGGACTGTACAGAACACTATTATTATTTTGATTGACACTACTGTACATAATATCAGTTACAGAATACTTTTTTTTTCTTGATTGGACTGTACAGAACACATGATATTATTACACATTTCATAGAGACATAATGTTTCAAACACACGTTATTACTATCTTGACATGGACTGTACAGAACAATTTCATTTACTTTTTTCTGAAATTATTTTTTGACACTGTGACTGTACAGAACACATCTATTACTTTTTTAAGTAACTGTACAGAACACGTCTATTACTTTCTTGACATGGTACAAGAAACGTTTTTTTCATTGACTTTCTTGACACAGTGACACGTCTATTTTTCTTTCTTTGACATTGTAACAGAACACATGTACTTTTTTTCACTTTCATTATTAATTCAATTGTCATATTTCACATTCTGACAGTACTGTCTAAGACTTTCTTTAGTTGACTGTACAGAAAACGTTCTATTACTTTCCTTGAAAGTACTATTTTAAACATTGACATATTTAAATTTTTATTTTAACACTGGACTTTGTACAGATTACTCTCTTACTTTCTTTTTACTGGACTGTACAGAACACAGTCTATTACTTTCAGACCAACCCATGTGACAGAGACAGACACACGTCCATTTACTTTCCTTGACAGTGGACTGTACAGAACACGTATATTTTCAAATGATAGTAAATTTTGTCTATTATGCTTTCTTGACTATAGGACTGTACAACACGGATATTACTTTTCCGTCATTCAGCGTCCCTGGACACCATTTGACTGACTGTACAAACACTGCATGTTACTTTTGACTGGACTGTCGAATGTTGAAGGTATTTTGCTTGTACTTTTTTACTTTCTGTATATTTGGTAGTTATTATTTCTAGTACGGACTGTACAGAACACGTTTCTTTTTCTTGACACTGATACTGTACACACTGTAAACTTTACTTGACAGGACTTTTGTTGAAAAATTACTACACACACTTACACAATGTTTTATTACTTTCACACCAGATGACACAGAACAATTACTTTTATTGAAGTGATGTACAGACAGAAGATGTATTACTTTTGACTTGACTGTACAGAACACGTCTATTACTTTCCTTGACACTGGGACTGTACAGAACACGTCTATTACTTTCCTTGACAGTGACTGGAAACAGAACACGTCTACTTTCTTGACAGTGACTGTACAGAACACGTCTATTACTTTCAATGACACTGGATTTGTACAGAACACGTCTATTACTTTCTTGACACTGTGACACACTGTGATTAGACAGTTATTGTACAGTCATATTTACTTTTTTGACACTTATCTCTTTACTATTTTTTGACATCTATATTTTTCTATTTTTTTGACATGGACTGTACAAAACTCTATTACTTTCTTGACATTGTATATATATATATTACTTTCATTGACATGGATGTATGTACACGTTATTGGTTCTTGACAGTGGATGTACAGTATAGTCTTCTTTTTCACTAAACACGTTAAATGTTTAAGACTGGTCAGGAATAGGTAATAGATTCAGGCTGTAGGACGGTGGTTTTTTTTTTGACACTGGGTTACAGAACAAGTACTTCTATTGACACATCCTTAAATGGCCATGAACCCTAATCGATCTATATAAAACACTTTCTGTTTTTGTGTTCATTAATCACGTTATTTTTCATTGAACTTTACAGAACATTTTTTTTTTTTTTTTGGTTTATTTATTCATTTATTTATTTCTTTTTTTTCAGCCGAGCTTTGAGCTTGACATGGACTGTACACTTTTTTTCTTGACAGTTTTTAACAGCTTTTTTTCCTGACATGAAGACAGCGCCAAGGGGAGTTAACTCATTTTACTTTCACTGAAAATACTAGACAGAGTTACCTTTCCATAAATTGACCTGAGTATTTATTTGAGATAATTTGTTTTTTTTTTTTCTTATATTTGTACTCTCTCATATACCTCTTTTGGTTCAATTATCAGTGTTATTAATTTTTCTTCGAGATGGATAGTCGACAGAAAATTCGAGTTTTATTATTACTTTCCTTGTCTGTACTTTGTAGGTCTCTGGTAAACACGTCTATTACTTTCATTTGACAGTGGACTGTGCAAACAGAGGTGAATTGTGGAATTCTTTCACTTCTTTCCAGATCTTGTAACTGACTAGTACATTTCAACACTGACTGTGACAGAACATCTAAGTTTTTCACACTGGACAAACAGTTATTTTACTTTCTTGAATAGTACAGAAACACGATTCTTAAGTTTTTCCAGTTTTTCACTTCAAATGTTGACTGTACAGAACACGTTTATTACTTTCCTTTCACTTGAATTTTCAGAGGTTATAATTTTTTTCCTTGACATCAATTGGTATTTACATTTTTTAATTTTACAGAATTATAACTTTCATTTTGTACTTCATTAAAATTGACATTTGTACAGAATTTGAAATTTTTGACACTGGGCAAACAGAACATTTTTTTTTGACATTGGACTGTTGTATTTTTTTTCACTGCACACAATTTCTCTGTGTTATATCAGATATATTATGACATAATTTCCTTGACATGTTACATCATTTCTTTATTGATATTCTATTGTTTTATTACTATTATATATCTATCTTGACAGTATTGAGCCAGTTTGGAACTTTGATTTTTCCTTGACACTTGCTTAAATTTTGTACAGAACACGTCTATTTTTTTGACTGGATATGTTTTGCTATTACTTTCCAAAAATTGGGGGTGGGGGGGTAAAGAATAACGTATATTACTTTCCTGACTGACTGTACAAGTTTAATTTCATTGTCATGAATCCTGTGTACAGAACTACTACTATACTATAGTTATAAGTAAAAGTCAAAAGTCTAGGTTCAAATTTCATTGAAATATTTAAAACATTACTTTTTTGAAACTGTTTCAATTCTCATTACTTTTCTTACATTTTTGTACTTAATTTCATTACTTTCTTACGAGACAGTACGAGTACAACAGCTTTACAGTACTTGACAACCCATGCAGAACAGAGACAAACTCCCATTTTGGAATCAACACGACCTTATTTCATGTACTTTCCAAAAATGGTACTGTAATTTTTCATTGACAAATACTGTACAGAATGTCTATTACTTTCCTTGACATGGACTGTACAGAACATCTATTACTTTCCTGACATTGACTGACTGTACAAACACGTCAATTACTTTCATTGACATGGACTGTTGGACATGATTTTTCATTGACTGTACAGAAAATGTTTTAGCTTTCCTTGACTTTGGACTGTTGACACGTCTATTACTATTTCTTGTCAGTTTCAAACTTTATTACTTTGGGTTTGACAATGACATGTACATGTAAAACATGTATTACTTTCCTTGACACTGGACAGTACAGAACACGTCTATTACTTTTCATTGACACTGACTGTACAGAACACTTCTATTACTTTCTTGACACTGACTGTGAACTGTTTACTGTACATTGGACTTTTTGAACAGTGCGGAATTTCAACTTGACACTTGACTGTAAGTTTTTCTTGACAAGTATGTATTCTTTCATTTCTTTTTGGACTTACAGGACACTACACTGACAGAACACGTCTATTACTTTCATTGACAGTGGACTGTACAGACACACGTCTATTACTTTTCCTTGACACTGACTGTACAGAACACGAAATCTATTACTTTGACATGGACTGTACAGAACACGTTATTACTTTTTGACAGTGGACTGGGGACAGAACACTCTATTATACTTTTTTACTGTGGACACAGAACACGTCTATTACTTTTCATTGACAGTGATGACTGTACAGAACACGTCTATTACTTTTCTTGACACTATGACTGTACAGAACACTTTATTTACTTTTCATTGACACTGACTGTACAGAACATGTCTATTACTTTTATTGACACTGGACTGTACAGAACAACACTTACATTTGTTTTTGACATGTACTGACTTACTTTTCACACTGACAGTACACACACGTTATTTTCACTTTCACTGTACTGTACACTACAAACACGTCTATTACTTTTTTGACACTGGACTGTAGAACAAAAACTGTACTTACTTTCTTGACACTTGTACAGAACACACTTACTTTCATTGACACTGGACTGTACAGAACACGTTTATTACTTTCCTTGACAGTGGACTGTACAGAACACGTCTATTACTTTCCTTGACACTGGACTGTACAGAACACTACTATTACTTTTATTGACACTGGACTTTACAGAAAATGTCTATTGCTTTTCTTGACACTGGACTGTACAGAACATGTCTATTACTTTCATTGACACTGGACTGTACAGAACATTCTATTACTTTCACTTTTGACACAGTGGACTGTACAGAACACGTCTATTACTTTCCACTGACTGGACTACACAGACTACATTTACTTTTTGACAGATTACTGTACAGAACACACTTATTACACTTTCTTTCTTGACACTGGACTGTACAGAACACGTCTTATTACTTTCATTGACACTGGACTGTACAGAACACATGTCTTTTTTTTTTTTGACACACAACTGTACAGAACAGACACGTCTATTACTTTCATTGACACTAGGACTGTACAGAACATCTTTTACTTTCCTTGACAAGAACACGACTGTACAGAACATTACTTCTATTGACTTTTTCAGACACTGACTTTCCTTGACATGGACTGTACACACGTTATTTTACTTTTTCTTGACACTGGACTGTACAGAACATGTCTATTACTTTCATTGACACTGGACTGTACAGAACACGTCTATTACTTTTTCATTGACACTGGACTGTACAGAACACGTCTATTACTTTTTCTTGACACTGACTGTACAGAACAGTAAAAACACGTCTATTACTTTCATTGACACTGGACTGTACAGAACACGTCTATTACTTTCCTTTTATTGACTGTACAGAACACGTCTTTATTACTTTCATTTTTACACTGGACTGTACAGAACACGTATTTATTACTTTCATTGACACTGGACTGTACAGAACACAGTCTATTTACTTTCTTGACATTGACACTGTACAGAAACTACTTCTTTTGACTTTCATTGTACAGAACATCTACTTTCAGACACACGTCTACAGAACACGTCTTTACTTTCCTTTCCTTGACACTGGACTGTACAGAACACGTCATACTTTCATTGACACTGGACTGTACACAACACGTCTATTACTTTCTTGACACTGAACTGACTGTACATTAACACTTTCTATTACTTTCTTGACACTGACTGTACTGTATTTCACATTTTTTTACTTTCATTACAGAACACAGAACACGTCTACTATTTCCTTGACACTTGACTGTACAGAACACGTATTAATTTCTTGACAGTGTACAGTACAAAACATGTCTTTCCTTACTTATTATTGACTTTCATGACAGTACTGTAGACAAACACGTCTATTACTTTCTTGACACTGGACTGTACAACAGTTACACGTCTTTACTTTTCTTGACATTGGACTGTACAGAACACGTCTTTACTTTTTCTTGACAGTGGACTTACAGAACACATCTATTACTTTCTTGACAGTGGACTGTACAGAACACGTCTTTACTTTCATTGACACTGACTGTACAGAACACACGTCTATTACTTTTTCTTGACAGTGGACTGTACAGAACACGTCTATTACTTTCCTTGACACTGGACTGTACAGAACACGTCTAGTTATTACTTTCATTGACACTGTGACTGTTTTTCCTTGACAGAACACGAATATTACTTTTTTGACACTGGACTGTACAGAACACATTTTTATTTTTTTACAGTTTACTTTCCTTGTACAGAACACATCTATTACTTTTTGACACATGGACTGTACAGAACACTTTTATTTTTTCTTTTCAGTGACTTACATTTCTATTACTTTCATCTTGACATGTGTACAGAACACGTATTTACTTTCCTTGACACTATTACTTACTTTAAATTTTTTCCTTGACATTGACTGTACAAAACATCTATTACTTTCCTTGACACTGACTGTACAAATCTATTACTTTTTTGACATGTTGACTGTACAGAACACGTATATTACTTTCATTGACATTTGGACTGTACAGAACACATCTATTACTTTCTTGAACACTTGACTGTACTTGAACACGTCTTACTTTCTGGAACTGGACTTTTTTGAGAACTTTCAAAATTACTTTCTTTGGGGGGTGGGACTGTACACAAAATGTCTATTACTTTCCTTGACACTGGACTGTACAGAACACTTTATACTTTCCTTGACATGTTGTACAAACACGTTATTACTTTCATTGACACGTAGTATACTACACGTATACTTTTGACACTAAAAGTACAGAACACGTACTCAAACACTGGACTACAGTAAATCTACTTTCATTGACAATTAAACACGTCTTTGACATTGGACTGTACAGAACACGTTATTACTTTCATTGACACTGTGGACTGTACAGAACACGTCTATTACTTTTTCAGTGGACTGTACAGAAACACGAATTATTTCTTTACTGTCTTTACAGAACACATTACTTTCATTTGACACTGCAGTACACAGTCATACTTTCATGACAGTGACTGTACAGAACACGTCTTTACTTTCCTTGACAGTGGACTGTACAGAACACGTCTACTTACTTTCCTTGACATGTTGGACTTTGTACAAACATTTGTTAAACTTTCCTTGACACTGGACTGTACAGAACACACGTCTATTACTTTCCTTGACAGTGACTGTACAGAACACACATTATTTTCCTTGACACTGACTGTACAGAATCACATGTATACTTTCCTTGACACTGGACTGTACAGACATTTGACTGTTAAAGGTTTTTGACACTTGTACAGAACACGTTATACTTTTCATTTGGGTACAGAACTATTTTTTTTTACTGGACTTTCTGTCTTGATTACTTTCACTGTAAACTTGTAAAACACTGTATTTACTTTTTGAATTTGGAAAAAAAAAACAACACATTACACATATGTTATTTTAGCACATGAACAATATCTTTGAAAGTGTATACAGAAGATGTTTTTTACGATTTGACACAGGGGCTTGGGGCAGTAGGGGTGTCTATTACTTTCATTGACAGATGTATGGGCTGTACTAGGGTCACGGCCTGGGGGGGGGGGTACAGAATTAAGACAGTCAGGTGACTTAGAATATATACTGTTATTGTCCTTGACAGTTCACATGATATTTAGTTTCCTTTTTCTATAAACACGTCACGCTATTATTTCACAGTGATGTACAGTTACTTGATTACTTGACAGTAGGACTTATTCAACACGTATAATCTTTCTTTCCATATTACAGTACTCTATTTATTCATTGACATTTGTACAATCTATTTATTCATTGACAGTACACTGTACAGAACACGTAATATACATTGATATAATTCATCATATGGATGTATATTTCATGACATGTGTATTGGTTTACTTTCCTTGTACACTGGACTGTACAGAAACAGTATAGTCTTCTTTTTTTCAAAATTAAATGTTTAAGACTGGTCAGGAATAGGTAATAGATTCAGGACACAGTGACTGTACTGACTGGTGGTTTTCATTTTGACAGAACATACTCTGGGTTCCTCCTCCAACAGTACAGAAACACATTACTCCTTGACATTTCACTGTGTACCATGAATTACTACTCGATTGACACTGGACTGTACAAACACTTTTTGACTGTGTACAGTTTTACTTTTCATTGACAGCTGGACTGTACACTCATTCTTTTCTTGACTTTTTATTTACAGTTTACTTATTATAACACGTTTCTTTTTTTTCAGCACTGAGCTTTGACACATGGTACTTTTTGACACTGACAGTACAGAACAGAGCTTTTACTTTTCTTGACATGAAGACTGTACAAGGGGACGTTAACTACTTTCATTTCACAAAATACTGTACAGAACACGTTATTACTTTCCATACACTTGACCTGAGTACACGTTTTACCTTGACACTGACTGTACAAACACGTCTTTTTTTTCTTGACACTGGACTGTACAGACACATATATTATCTTGACACTGGACTGTACAGAACAGTGTTATTAATTTTTCGAGATCGACTACTCGTACTGAAATTCGAGTTATCTCCCTTCCATTGTCTGTACATTTGTAGGTCTCTGGTAAACGGTTTTACTTTCCTTGACAGTGGATGTGACAGTGCAAATTACTTTAGAGGTGAATTGTGTAATTCTTTTTCTTCCAGATCTTGTAAACTGACTATACTTTTCATCACAGACACACTGACAGATAAGTTTATTATTTCTTGACACTGGACTTTTTTCAAAATTTTTTTCTTTCTACTGTTAGCCACGATTTCTTTAGACTGTAGAACAGTCTTTACTTTCCTTTCAACAAACTGTTGAACTCTAGATTTGATTTTATCTGTCCTTTCCTTGACAGTGGACTGTACAGAGAATCTTTATTTCCTTGAATTGTACAGAACACGTTTTTACTTGACACTTTACAATTGGTATACATTTGTAATTTTACAAACTCATTATTTCATTGACAGTGGACTGTACAGAAACATTTTGAAATTTTTGGGGCTGTTTTTGTCCATATTTTAAACAAACACTGCACCATATTTCTCTGTCTTGACAGTGGACTGTACAGATACTTTTTATGACTTATACATATTACTGTACAGAACACGTCTATTATTTCATTTCACTGGACTGTACAGATATTGTTTTGTTTACTATTATATATCTATAGTATTGACACTGTACAGTTTTGGAACTTTATTACTTTCTTAACATGTTCAGTTCTGGATATTTTTTTTGACTAGACTATTCCAAAAATGGGGGGTGGGGGTAAAGAATATGAGTTATCTTTCCCCCTGACATTCAAGTTTAATTCAATTTGTTCATTTTCATGTACTGTAGTACACTAACTATACTTTCCTTACAGTAAAAGTACAAAAGTCTATTACTTTCAAATTTCACTTGTAAATACGTTATTACTTTTTTGACACTGTTTACAGAAACTGTTTCTTTCTTCAACACTGTTTTTTTTTACAGGAATTCATTCTATTATTTCATTGACAGAGGACGTACAGACACAGTCTTGCAGTACCAGACCAACCCATGCAGCAGAGCAAACTCCCATTTTGGAATCAGACCTTATGGACATGTACTTTCCAAAACTTTTAAATTTGACTTTGACTGTAAAAACACGTATACTTTCTTGACAGACATACAGAACACATTTTTTCATTTCCTGGACACCATTTGACTGTACAGAACACGTCTATTATTTCATTGACTTGAAATGACTGTTGAAGAACACTCTATTACTTTACTTTACAGTGGACTGTACAGAACACGTTTATTATTTTGGGTTGATGGACTGTACAGAACACACGTCTATTATTTAATTTGACACATGACATGACTGTACAGAAACGTCTATTAATTCCTTGACACTGGACTGTACAGAACACGTATTTGTTTGACAGTACAGGACTGTACAATTACTTTCCTTGACATGAACTTTACAGAACACGATCAGAATATTACTTTTGACACTGGATTACAGAACACACGTATTACTTTCATTTGGGTACTGTACAGAACACGTCTATTACTTTCCACACAGGACTGTACAGAAACTGTTTACTTTCATTTTAGGACTGTACACTTGACTGTACAGAACATGTACAGTAACATTACTTTCTTCAACTGTACAGAACACGTTATTACATTGACACTGTACAGAACACGTTATGACTTACTTACACAGTGACTGTACACACTGTTACTTTTTACTTTCATTTTCAGACACTACTGTACAGAACACTTCTATTACTTTCCTTGACACTTACTGTACAGAACACGTCTATTACTTTCATTGACACTGGACTGTACAGAACACGTCTATTACTTTCCTTGACACTGGACTGTACATACAGAACACGTCTATTACTTTCCTTGACAATGGACTGTACAGAACAAACTATACTTTATCTTGACAGTTTTCACTGTACAGAACACGTTATTAAACAGTTCCTTGACACTGTGTACAGAACACGTCTATTACTTTCCTTCATGACACTGGACTGTACAGGTTACACGTCTATTACTTTGACATTGGACTGTACTTGTACAACACGTACATTGATTACCTTACACTGGATTGGCTTACAGACACGTCTTTATTTTCTTGACAGTACAGTACAGAACACGTCTATTACTTTTTTGACATTGACTGTACAAACATTATTACTTTCATTACACTTTCTTGACACTGGACTGTACAGAACACTCTATTTATACTTTTTGACCGACACTTTGGACTGTACAGAACAGTCTATCTATTTTTTCTGGCCTTTCGACACTGACACTGAAACAGCTTTTCTGACACTGACAGCGATACTTAACTTGACATGTAAAAATACAGACAGAGTTACTTTCCATTGACCTGAGTATTTACTTGTGAGTTAATTTGTTTTTTTTTCTGACACTGTACTTTACAGACACTTTGTAATTATACTTTCTTAATTTTTCTTTCGAGACTGTACAGTGAAATTCAGTTATTACCCTTCCATTGTTGTACACTTTGGACTGGACAGTAACACGTTTTACTTTAGACAGTGACACTGGTGTACATTTTAGACAGTGAACAGAACACGTATTACTTTCTTTCACTTGACACTGACTGTATTTTATCTGTCCTTGACATGGAACTCTGTGACTTGACAGGACTGTACAGAGTTTAATAATTCCTTTTTTCACATCATTGGTATACTTTTGTAATTTTAGAATCATCTCATTCAGAAAATCAATGGGCTAATTTGAAATTTTTGGGGCTATTTTGTATCCATATTTTTAAAGCTGCACCATCATTTCTCTGTGTTATATCAGATATATTATGACATAATATGTTGTTAATCATTTTCTTTATGATATTGTTTTGATTACTAAGTTATATATCTATAGTATTGAATGAGCCAGTTCTGGAACTTTTTGCTTTGCTTAAATTTTCAGTTCTGGATATTTTTTGCTAGATATTCCAAAAATGGGGGGGTGGGGTAAAGAATATGAGTTATCTCCCCCTGATCTTCAAGTTTAATTCAGTTGTTCATATTTCCTGTAGTACACTAACTATACTATAGTTATAAGTAAAAGTCAAAAGTCTAGGTTCAAATTTCATTGAAATATTTAAATTTTTATTTCTAAACTGTTTCAATTCTCATAATTTTTTTACAGGAATCCCCATCGTCGATACGAGTACATAGCTTGCAGTACCAGACCAACCCATGCAGAGAGCAAACTCCCATTTTGGAATCAGACCTTATGGACATGTAGCTTTCACAAAAATGGTAAATTTGAAAAATATGTAAAATGCTATAGGATGCTATAGGATGACAACCGGATATGACGTTTTTCATCATTCAGCGTCCCTGGACACCATTTGACTGAACCCAATCTGCATGTTTTTGACTGGAAATCGAATGTTGAAGGTATTTTGCTTGTACTTTATAAATATTTGGTAGTTATTTTTAATACGGAGGCCTTTCATGTCTTGATAACAACACTGTAAATTGGAGGATTTTGTTAAAAAAAAATCACATTACACATATGTTGTTAATATAGCTTAGCACATTGAACCAATATCTCAGAAAGTGATTATACAGAAGATGTTTTTGTCACGATTATGACACAGGGGTTGGGGCAGAGTATGACACAGGGGCTAGGGTCCTGGCCGGGGGGGGGGGGGGGGGGGGGGGGGTTACATGTATAGAAGTCTGTCTGTGACTTAGAATATTTTAGTTTTTGATGTGTATTTTCAATGTATATTTAGTAAACTTCTATGAATCCAGCGTGATATACACTGTGATTTAGGAGTTATTCAAGCATAATATTAGGCTTTAGGCATAATCTCTTTCCCTGTATTTATCTATTTAATCATAATCACTAATCTATTTATCTGTATGTACATGTTTACTCAAAATATTTTATGTACTCTTTATATTCATCATATATTGATAGTGTTGTTTTGGTACTGTAAAATAGTAAACAGTATAGTATTCTTTTTTTCAAAATTAAATGTTTAAGACTGGTCAGGAATAGGTAATAGATTCAGGCTGTAGGTCGGTGGTTTTTAAGCTTGGGTACTCTGGGTTCCTCCAAGTACAATTGACACATCCTTAAATGGCCATGAAACCTAATCGAGTCTAAATAAAACACTTTCTGTTTATGTGTTCATTAAAATCAGCTACTTTCACTCATGTCATTTTATTATTTTATATTATTTATTTTTAATTTATTCATTTCTTCTGTTTCAGCCGAGCTTTGAACATGGTACCTTTTGGGGCGGACAAGTTTAACAGCTTTTTCCTGACTTGAAGACAGCGCCAAGGGGAGTTAACTCATTTCATGAAAATACTAGACAGAGTTACCTTTCCATAAATGACCTGAGTATTTATTTGTGATAATTTTTGTTTTTTTTTTTCTATATATTTCTCTTATATACCTCTTTGGTTCAATTATCAGTGTTATTAATTTCTTCGAGATGGATAGTCGAGTGAGTGAAATTCGAGTTATCTCCCTTCCATTGTCTGTACATTTGTAGGTCTCTGGTAAACGGAGACATATTTTAGCAGTCAGCCTGGTGCAAATTTTAGAGGTGAATTGTGTAATTCTTTCACTTCCAGATCTTGTAACTGACTAGTTTACATCAAGATGTGAGTGAAGGATAAGCTTTAATTCTATTTTTCAAAATTTTTTCTTTTCTAATAGCCACGATTCTTTAGTTCTGTTCAGTTTTTCGGGTTCAAATGTTGCTCTAGATTTGATTTTATCTGTCCCTTGGAATCTTTCAGAGGTTAATAATTCCCTTTTTTACATCAATTGGTATACATTTGTATACATTTGTAATTTTAGAATCATCATCTGATTCAGAAAATCAGGGCAAATTTGAAATTTTTGGGGCTGTTTTGTATCCATATTTTATTAGCTGCACCATATTTTTCTCTGTGTTATATCAGATATATTATGACATAATATGTTATAATCATTTCTTTATGATATTCTATTTTTTTACTAAGTTATATATATATATAGTATTGAGCCAGTTTTGGAACTTTGATTTGCTTAAATTTTCAGTTCTGGATATTTTTTGCTAGATATTCCAAAAAATGGGGGGGGGGGGGGGGGGGGGGTAAAGAATATGAGTTATCTCCCCCTGATCTCCAAGTTTAATTCAATTGGTCATATTTTCCTGTAGTACACTAACTATACTATAGTATAAGTAAAAGTAAAAATCTAGGTTCAAATTTCATTGAAATATTTAAATTTTTATTTCAAAACTGTTTCAATTCTCATAATTTTTCTTACAGGAATTCTTCATAATTTGCAGTCGATCAGACCTGACAGTAAAACTCCTTTAGTACCAGACCAACCCATGCAGAGAGAGCAAACTCCCATTTTGGAATCAGACCTTATGGACATGTAGCTTTCCAAAAATGGTAAATTTGAAAAAAATATGTAAAATGCTATAGGATGACAACCGGATATGACGTTTTCATCATTCAGCGTCCCTGGACACCATTTGACTGAACCCAATCTGCATGTTTTTGACTGGAAATCGAATGTTTTGACTGAAGGTATTTTTGCTTGTATTTTATAAATATTTGGTAGCTATTTTTAATACGGAGGCCTTTCTGTCTTGATAACGACACTGTAAATTGGTGGATTTTGTTGAAAAAAAAAATCACATTACACATATGTTGTTAATATAGCTTAGCACATGAACCAATATCTCTTAGAAAGTGATTATACAGAAGATGTTTTTGTCACGATTATGACACAGGGGCTTTGGGGGCAGTATGACACAGGGGCTAGGGTCCTGGCCCGGGGGGGGGGGGGGGGGGGGGGGGGGGGGGGGACTTACATGTAAGAAGTCAGAAGACTTAGAATATTTAGAATATGATGTGTATTTCAATGATATTTAGTAAACTTCTATGAATTCGCGTGATACACTGTGATTAGGAGTTATTCAAGCATAATATTAGGCTTTAGGCATTATCTCTTTTCCCTCTATTTATCTATTTATCATAATCACTAATCTATTTATCTGTATATGTAAGTCAAATATTTTATATATTTAAATTCATCATAATGGATATATAGTGTTGTTTGGTTCTGTAAAATATACAGTATAGTCTTCTTTTTCAAAATTAAATGTTTGTTTAAGACTGGTCAGGAATAGGTAATAGATTCAGGCTGTAGGTCGGTGGTTTTTATTTTGGGTACTCTGGGTTCCTCCAAGTACAATTGACACACTTTAAATGGCCATGAAACCTAATCGATCTATATAAAACACTTTCTGTTTTTGTGTTCATTAATCAGCTACTTTAACTCATTCATTTTAGTTTTTTAGTCATTTATTTATTAATTTATTTTTCTTCTGTTTCAGCCGAGCTTTGAACATGATACCTTTTGGGCCGGACAAGTTTAACAGCTTTTTCCTGACTTGAAGACACAGCGCCAAGGGGAGTTAACTCATTTTTCATGAAAATACTAGACAGAGTTACCTTTCCATAATTGACCTGAGTATTTAATTGTGAGTATAATTTGTTTTTTTTTCTCTATATATTTCTCTCATATACCTCTTTGGTTCAATTATCAGTGTTATTAATTTATTCGAGATCGATAGTCGAGTGAAATTCGAGTTATCTCCCTTCCATTGTCTGTACATTTGTAGGTCTCTGGTAAACGGGTTTTTTTAGCAGTGAGATGGTGCAAATTTAGAGGTGAATTGTGTAATTCTTTCACTTCCAGATCTTGTAACTGACTAGTATACATCAATATGTGAGTGAAGGATAAGTTTAATTCTATTTTTCAAAATAATTTTCTTTCTAATAGCCACGATTCTTTAGTTCTGTCCAGTTTTTCGGGTTCAAATGTTGCTCTAGATTTGATTTTATCTGTCCTTGGAATCCTTCAGAGGTTAATAATTCCCTTTTTTACATCAATTGGTATACATTTGTAATTTTAGAATCATCTGATTCAGAAAATCAGGGCAAATTTGAAATTTTTGGGGCTATTTTGTATCCATATTTTATTAGCTGCACCGTAATTTCTCTGTGTTATATCAGATATATTATGACATAATATGTTATAATCATTTCTTTATGATATTCTTTTGTTTACTAAGTTATATATCTATAGTATTGAGCCAGTTCTGGAACTTTGATTTGCTTAATTGTTCAGTTCTGGATATTTTTTGCTAGAAATTCCAAAAATGGGGGGTGGGGGTGGGGGTAAAGAATATGAGTTATCCCCCTGATCTTCAAGTTTAATTCAGTTGTTCATATTTCCTGTAGTACACTAACTATACTATAGTTATAAGTAAAAGTCAAAAGTCTAGGTTTCAAATTTCAAATTGAAATATTTTAAATTTTTTTTTCTTTCAAAACTGTTTCAATTCTCATAATTTTTTCTTACAGGAATCTTCCCATTGTCGATACGAGTACAGTAGCTTGCAGTACCAGACCAACCCATGCAGAGAGCAAACTCCCATTTTGGAATCAGACCTTATGGACATGTAGCTTTCCTTTCCAAAAATGGTAAATTTGAAAAATATGTAAAATGCTATAGGATGACAACCGGATATGACGTTTCATTCATTCAGCGTCCAGCGTGACACAGATACATTTGACTGAACCCAATCTGCATGTTTTTGACACTGGAAATTTCATTCAGCGACAACGTCATGTTTACTTTTATTTGACAATCTGGACTGACACTGTACAGAACCTTGGTACAATATTCTGGTTGTTTCTGTTGTATTTTTACATCACAAAACACAACTTTAGAACCAGTATATACACTTTCATTGACATCTGGTCTATCTGTTGTCATTTACTAAACCACAACAGATACAACCAGATATACACTTTTACCCTTGTATTCTGGTCCTAACACGTCTGTTGTCATTTTTTAACTACAACATGTAACACAACAGATACAACCAGATACTATACTGGTCTACACCTTGTATTCTGGTCTTATCTGTTGTCATTTACTAAACCACAACAGATACAACCAGATATACACTACTCTACACCTTGTTTACAAAACCACAACAGGTCCTATCTGTTGTCATTTACTAAACCACAACAGATACAACCAGATATACACTCTACACCTTGTATTCTGGTCCTATGTTGTCATTTATTAAACCACTGACAAACACTGTACATTACTGTTGTTTTTACCTTGACAGATAGACTACCAGATATACACCCAACACCTTGTATTCTGGTCCTATCTGTTGTCATTTACTAAACAACAACAGATACAACCAGATATACACTCTACACCTTGTATTTTGGTCCTATCTGTTGTCATTTACTAAACCACAACAGATACAACCAGATATACACTCTACACCTTGTATTCTGGTCTTATCTGTTGTCATTTACTAAACCACAACAGATACAACCATTGACATACTGGACTGTACACCTTGTATTCTGGTCCTATCTGTTGTCATTTACTAAACACAACAGATACAACAGATATACACTCTACACTATTCTTTATTTTACTTGACCTGACTTACAACCAGTATACACTATCCTGGATCTGTTGTCATTTACTAAACACAACAGATACAACCAGATATACACTCTACACCTTGTATTTGGTCCTATCTGTTTTGTCATTTACTAAACCACAACAGATACAACCAGATATACACTCACACTACCTTGTATTCTGGTCCTATCTGTTGTCATTTACTAAACCACAACAGATACAACCAGATATACACTCACACCTTGTATTTGGTCTTATCTGTTGTCATTTACTAAACCACAACAGATACAACCAGATATACACTACACCTTGTATTCTGGTCCTATCTGTTGTCATTACACTCTTATCCTTGTATCTGGTCCTATCTGTTGTCATTTACAAAACCACAACAGATACAACCAGATATACACTCTACACCTTGTATTCTGGTCCTATCTGTTGTCATTTACTGGAAAACACAGATACAACCAGATATACACTTGCACCTTGTATTCTGGTCCTATCTGTTGTCATTTACTAAACCACAACAGATACAACCAGATATACACTTACACCTTGTATTTCTGGTTCCTATCTGTTGTCATTTACAGAAACCACAACAGATACAACCAGATATACACTCCTACACCTTGTATTCTGGTCCTATCTGTTGTCATTTACTAAACCACAACAGATACAACCAGATATACACTCTACACACTTGTATTCTGTCCTATCTGTTGTATATCTGTTCTATTTTTAAAACACAAACAGACAGATACACCCAGATATACACAACACCTTGTATTCTGATTCTGGTGTATCAGAACACGTTGTCATTTACTAAACCACAACAGATACAACCAGATATACACTCTACACCTTGTATTCTGGTCCTATCTGTTGTCATTTACTAAACCACAACAGATACAACCAGATATACACTCTACACTTGTATTCTGGTCTATCTGTTGTCATTTACTAAACCACAACAGATACAACCAGATATACACTACTTCTCAACACCTTGTTTCTTGTCCTATTGTTGTTAAAAATTTACTACTACCACAACAGATACAACCAGATATACACTCTACACCTTGTATTCTGGTCCTATCTGTTGTCATTTACTAAACCACAACAGATACAACCAGATATACACTCTACACCTTGTATTCTGGTCCTATCTGTTGTCATTTACTAAACCACAACAGATACAACCAGATATACACTCTACACCTTGTATTCTGGTCCTATCTGTTGTCATTTACTAAACCACAACAGATACAACCAGATATACACTCTACACCTTGTATTCTGGTCCTATCTGTTGTCATTTACTAAACACAACAGATACAACCAGATCTATACACTTACACCTTGTATTCTGGTCTATCTGTTGTCATTGTTACTTTAAAACCACACACAGATACAACCAGATATACACTCTACACCTTTCCCTATGTATTCTGGTTCTAGTCTGTGTTGTCATTTGTAAACCACAACAGATACAACCAGATATACACTCAGTATTCTGGTCCTATCTGTTGTCATTTACTAAACCACAACAGATACAACCAGATATACATCTATTATTCTATTCTGGTTCTATATCTGTTGTCATTTACTAAACACACACAGATACAACCAGATATACACTGTAACACCTTGTATTCTGGTTGTATCTGTTGTCATTTACTAAACCACACACAGATACAACCAGAATACACACAAACACCTTGTATTTCTGGTTTCCTATCTGTTGTTGTTGTCATTTACTAAACCACAACAGATTATCAACCAGATATTACTACTCTACACCTTGTATTCTTGGTCCTATCTGTTGTCACTTTACTAAACCACAACAGATACAACAGATTCTGATCTGTTGTCACTAAACACTATATATACAACCAGACTACACACTCTACACCTTGTATTCTGGTCCTATCTTTTGTCATTTACGTAAATGACAACAGATACAACCAGATATACACGCTACAACACCTTGTAATCTGGTCCTATCTGTTGTCATTTACTAAACCACAACAGATACAACCAGATAGACACCCAACAGCCTTGTACACACTGGTCTTATCTGTTTTTCATTTACTAAACCACACAACAGATACAACCAGATATACTAATTTAACACCTTTATCTCTCGCTCTTAATTCGCCTGGTCTTACCTGTCTGTCATTCTTGTCCTTTACTAAACCACAAACAGATACAACCAGTTATACACTAACACCTCTATTAGCTTATATTCTGGTCTGTATCTGTTGTGGTTTAGTAAACTGACAACAACAGATAAGACCAGAATACAAGGTGTATGGGTTAATATATCTGGTCCATGTATCTGTTGTGGTTTACTAAATGACAACAGATAGACCAGAATACAAGGTCTACACCCTAGTGTATATCTGGTCTGAGTTGTCATTTATAAACTGGTATCTGGTCTATCTGTTGTGGTTTAGTAAAATGAAAACAGATAAGAACCAGAATACAAGGTGTAGAGTGTATATCTGGATACAACCAGATATTGTATCTGGTCCTATCTGTGGTTTAGTAAATGACAACAGATAGAACCAGAATACAAGGTGTAAGAGTGTATATCTGGTTGTATCTGTTGTGTTTTAGTAAATGACAACAGATAAACCAACAGAATACAAGGTGTTGGGTGTATATCTGGTTGTATCTGTTGTGGTTTAGTAAATGACAACAGATAGGACCAGAATACAAGGTGTAGAGAGTATATCTGGTTGTATCTGTTGTGGTTTAGTAAAACGACAAACAGATAGGACCAGAAAACAAGGTGTGGAGAACAGATTGTATCTGTTGTGGTTTAGTACCAGAATACAAGGTGTAGAGTGTATATCTGGTTGTATCTGTTGTAGTTTAGTAAATGAAAACAGATAAGACCAGAATACAAGGTGTTGGGTGTATATCTGGTTGTATCTGTTGTGGTTTAGTAAATGACAACAGATAGGACCAGAATACAAGGTGTAGAGTGTATATCTGGTTGTATCTGTTGTGGTTTAGTAATGACAACAGATAAGACCAGAATACAAGGTGTTGGGTGTATATCTGGTTGTATCTGTTGTGGTTTAGTAAATGACAACAGATATGACCAGAATACAAGGTGTAGAGAGTATATATCTGGTTGTATCTGTTGTGGTTTAGTAAACGACAACAGATTGGACCAGAATACAAGGTGTGGAGTGTATATCTGGTTGTATCTGTTGTGGTTTAGTAAACGACAACAGATAGGACCAGAATACAAGGTGTAGAGTGTATATGTGGTTGTATATGTTGTGTTTTAGTGAATGACAACAGATAGGACCAGAATACAAGGTGTAGAGTGTATATCTGGTTGTATCTGTTGTGTTTTAGTAAATGACAACAGATAAGACCAGAATACAAGGTGTAGAGTGTATATCTGGTTGTATCTGTTGTGGTTTAGTAAATGAAAACAGATAAGACCAGAATACAAGGTGTAGAGTGTATATCTGGTTATATCTGTTGTGGTTTAGTAAATGACAACAGATAGGACCAGAATACAAGGTGTTGGGTGTATATCTGGTTGTATCTGTTGTGGTTTAGTAAATGACAACAAATAGGACCAGAATACAAGGTGTTGGGTGTATATCTGGTTGTATCTGTTGTGGTTAAGTAAATGACAACAGATAGGACCAGAATACAAGGTGTAGAGTGTATATCTAGTTGTATCTGTTGTGGTTTAGTAAATGACAACAGGTAGGACCAGAATACAAGGTGTAGAGAGTATATCTGGTTGTATCTGTTGTGGTTTAGTAAACGACAACAGATAGGACCAGAATACAAGGTGTAGAGTGTATATCTGGTTGTATCTGTTGTGGTTTAGTAAATGAAAACAGATAAGACCAGAATACAAGGTGTTGGGTGTATATCTGGTTGTATCTGTTGTGGTTTAGTAAATGACAAACAGATAGGACCAGAATACAAGGTGTTGGGTGTATATCTGGTTGTATCTGTTGTGGTTTAGTAAAATGACAACAAATAGGACCAGAATACAAGGTGTTGGGTGTATATCTGGTTGTATCTGTTGTGGTTTAGTAAATGACAACAGATAAGACCAGAATACAAGGTGTTGGGTGTATATCTGGTTGTATCTGTTGTGGTTTAGTAAATGACAACAGATAGGACCAGAATACAAGGTGTAGAGAGTATATCTGGTTGTATCTGTTGTGGTTTAGTAAACGACAACAGATAGGACCAGAATACAAGGTGTAGAGTGTATATCTGGTTGTATCTGTTGTGGTTTAGTAAACGACAACAGATAGGACCAGAATACAAGGTGTAGAGTAGAGTGTATATCTGGTTGTATCTGTTGTGTTTTAGTAAATGACAACAGATAAGACCAGAATACAAGGTGTAGAGTGTATATCTGGTTGTATCTGTTGTTGTTTAGTAAATGACAACAGATAAGACCAGAATACAAGGTGTAGAGTGTATATCTGGTTGTATCTGTTGTGTTTTAGTAAATGACAACAGATAGGACCAGAATATAAGACATAGAGTGTATATCTGGTTGTATCTGTTGTGGTTTAGTAAATGACAACAGATAGGACCAGAATATAAGACATAGAGTGTATATCTGGTTGTATCTGTTGTGGTTTAGTAAATGAAAACAGGTAAGACCAGAATACAAGGTGTAAAGTGTATATCTGGTTGTATCTGTTGTGGTTTAGTAAATGAAAACAGATAAGACCAGAATACAAGGTGTTGGGTGTATATCTGGTTGTATCTGTTGTGGTTTAGTAAATGACAACAGATAGGACCAGAATACAAGGTGTAGAGTGTATATCTGGTTGTATCTGTTGTGGTTTAGTAAATGACAACAGATAGGACCAGAATACAAGGTGTTGTGTGTATATCTGGTTGTATCTGTTGTGGTTTAGTAAATGACAACAGATAGGACCAGAATACAAGGTGTAGAGTATATATCTGGTTGTATCTGTTGTGGTTTAGTAAATGACAACAGATAGGACCAGAATACAAGGTGTAGAGAGTATATCCGGTTGTATCTATTGTGGTTTAGTAAATGACAACAGATAAGACCAGAATACAAGGTGTAGAGAGTATATCTGGTTGTATCTGTTGTGGTTTAGTAAATGACAACAGATAAGACCAGAATACAAGGTGTAGAGTGTATATCTGGTTGTATCTGTTGTGGTTTTAGTAAATGACAACAGATAGGACCAGAATACAAGGTGTTGGGTGTATATCTGGTTGTATCTGTTGTGGTTTAGTAAATGACAACAAATAGGACCAGAATACAAGGTGTTGGGTGTATATCTGGTTGTATCTGTTGTGGTTAAGTAAATGACAACAGATAGGACCAGAATACAAGGTGTAGAGTGTATATCTAGTTGTATCTGTTGTGGTTTAGTAAATGACAACAGGTAGGACCAGAATACAAGGTGTAGAGAGTATATCTGGTTGTATCTGTTGTGGTTTAGTAAACGACAACAGATAGGACCAGAATACAAGGTGTAGAGTGTATATCTGGTTGTATCTGTTGTGGTTTAGTAAATGAAAACAGATAAGACCAGAATACAAGGTGTTGGTTGTATATCTGGTTGTATCTGTTGTGGTTTAGTAAATGACAACAGATAGGACCAGAATACAAGGTGTTGGGTGTATATCTGGTTGTATCTGTTGTGGTTTAGTAAATGACAACAGATAGGACCAGAATACAAGGTGTGGGTGTATATCTGGTTGTATCTGTTGTGGTTTAGTAAATGACAACAGATAGGACCAGAATACAAGGTGTAGAGTGTATATCTGGTTGTATCTGTTGTGGTTTAGTAAATGACAACAGATAAGACCAGAATACAAGGTGTTGGGTGTATATCTGGTTGTATCTGTTGTGGTTTAGTAAATGACAACAGATAGGACCAGAATACAAGGTGTAGAGAGTATATCTGGTTGTATCTGTTGTGGTTTAGTAAACGACAACAGATAGGACCAGAATACAAGGTGTAGAGTGTATATCTGGTTGTATCTGTTGTGGTTTAGTAAACGACAACAGATAGGACCAGAATACAAGGTGTAGAGTGTATATCTGGTTGTATCTGTTGTGTTTTAGTAAATGACAACAGATAAGACCAGAATACAAGGTGTAGAGTGTATATCTGGTTGTATCTGTTGTTGTTTAGTAAATGACAACAGATAAGACCAGAATACAAGGTTTAGAGTGTATATCTGGTTGTATCTGTTGTGTTTTAGTAAATGACAACAGATAGGACCAGAATATAAGACATAGAGTGTATATCTGGTTGTATCTGTTGTGGTTTAGTAAATGACAACAGATAGGACCAGAATATAAGACATAGAGTGTATATCTGGTTGTATCTGTTGTGGTTTAGTAAATGAAAACAGGTAAGACCAGAATACAAGGTGTAAAGTGTATATCTGGTTGTATCTGTTGTGGTTTAGTAAATGAAAACAGATAAGACCAGAATACAAGGTGTTGGGTGTATATCTGGTTGTATCTGTTGTGGTTTAGTAAATGACAACAGATAGGACCAGAATACAAGGTGTAGAGTGTATATCTGGTTGTATCTGTTGTGGTTTAGTAAATGACAACAGATAGGACCAGAATACAAGGTGTTGTGTGTATATCTGGTTGTATCTGTTGTGGTTTAGTAAATAACAACAGATAGGACCAGAATACAAGGTGTAGAGTATATATCTGGTTGTATCTGTTGTGGTTTAGTAAATGACAACAGATAGGACCAGAATACAAGGTGTAGAGAGTATATCCGGTTGTATCTATTGTGGTTTAGTAAATGACAACAGATAAGACCAGAATACAAGGTGTAGAGAGTATATCTGGTTGTATCTGTTGTGGTTTAGTAAATGAAAACAGATAAGACCAGAATACAAGGTGTTGGGTGTATATCTGGTTGTATCTGTTGTGGTTTAGTAAATGACAACAGATAGGACCAGAATACAAGGTGTTGGGTGTATATCTGGTTGTATCTGTTGTGGTTTAGTAAATGACAACAGATAGGACCAGAATACAAGGTGTAGAGTGTATATCTGGTTGGACATAAACATCTTCTGTATAATCACTTTCTAAGATATTGGTTCAAGTGCTAAGCTATATTAACAACATATGTGTTATGTGATTTTTTTAACAAAATCCTCCAATTTACAGCGTTGTTATCAAGACAGGTAGGCCTCCGTATTAAAAATAACTACCAAATATGTATAAAGTACAAGCAAAATACCTTCAACATTCGATTTCCAGTCAAAAACATGCAGATTGGGTTCAGTCAAATGGTGTCCAGGGACGCTGAATGATGAAAACGTCATATCCGGTTGTCATCCTATAGCATTTTACATATTTTTCAAAATTACCATTTTTCGAAAGCTACATGTCCATAAGGTCTGATTCCAAAATGGGAGTTTGCTCTCTGCATGGGTTGGTCTGGTAGTGCAAGCTATGTACTCGTATCGACGATGGGGATTCCTGTAAGAAAAATTATGAGAATTGAAACAGTTTAGATATAAAAATTTAAATATTTCAATGAAATTTGAACCTAGACTTTTGACTTTTACTTATAACTATAGTATAGTTAGTGTACTACAGGATAATATGAACAACTGAATTAAACTTGAAGATCAGGGGGAGATAACTCATATTCTTTACCCCCCACCCCCCATTTTTGCAATATCTAGCAAAAAATATCCAGAACTGAAAATTTAAGCAAAGCAAAGTTCCAGAACTGGCCCAATACTATAGATATATAACTTAGTAATCAAAACAATATCATAAAGAAATGATTATAACATATTATGTCATAATACATCTGATATAACACAGAGAAAGTATGGTGCAGCTTATAAAATATGGATACAAAACAGCCCCAAAAATTTCAAATTTGCCCTGATTTTCTGAATGAGATGATTCTAAAATTACAAATGTATACCAATTGAAGTGAAAAAGGGAATTATCAACCTCTGAAAGATTCCAAGGACAGATAAAATCAAATCTAGAGCAACATTTGAACCCGAAAAACTGGTCAGAACTTAAGAATCCTGGCTATTAGAAAGAAAAATAATTTTGAAAAATAGAATAAAGCTTATCCTTCACTCACACCATGATGTAAACTAGTCAGTTACAAGATCTGGAAGTGAAAGTTACACAATTCACCGCTAAAATTGCACCATCTCACTGTTAAATAACTCCGTTTACCAGAGACCTACAGACAATGGAAGGGAGATAACTCGAATTTCACTCGACTATCCATCTCGAAGAAATTAATAACACTGATAATTGAACCAAAGAGGTATATAAGAGAAATATATAGAGAAAAAAGACAAATTATACTCACAAATAAATACTCAGGTCATTTATGGAAAGGTAACTCTGTCTAGTATTTTCGTGAAATGAGTTAACTCCTCTTGGCGCTGTCTTCAAGTCAGGAATAAGCTGTTAAACTTGTCGGCCCAAAAGGTACCATGTTCAAAGCTCGGCTGAAACAGAAGAAATGAATAAATAAATGATTAAATAACTAAAATGAATGAGTGAAAGTAGCTGATTAATGAACACAAAAACAGAAAGTGTTTTATATAGATCGATTAGGTTTCATGGCCATTTAAGGATGAGTCAATTGTACTTAGAGGAACCCAGAGTACCCAAATGAAAACCACCGACCTACAGCCTGAATATGTTACCTATTCCTGACCAGTCTTAAACACTTAATATTAAAAAAGAAGGCTATACTGTATATTTTACAGTACCAAACAACATTATATCCATATGATGAATAAATACATAAAATATTTGAGTTACATGTACAGATAAATAGATTAGTGATTATGATAAATAGATAAATACAGGGAAAGAGATAATGCCTAAAGCCTAATATTATGCTTGAATAACTCCTAATCACAGTGTATCATGCCGATTCATAGAAGTTTACTAAATATCATTGAAATACACATCATATTCTAAGTCAGCTGACTTCTTACATGTAACCCCCCCCCCCGGCCAGGACCCTAGCCCCTGTGTCATACTGCCCCAAACCCCTGTGTCATAATCGTGACAAAAACATCTTCTGTATAATCACTTTCTGAGATATTGGTTCAAGTGCTAAGCTATATTAACAACATATGTGTAATGTGATTTTTTTAACAAAATCCTCCAATTTACAGTGTTGTTATCAAGACAGGTAGGCCTCCGTATTAAAAATAACTACCAAATATGTATAAAGTACAAGCAAAATACCTTCAACATTCGATTTCCAGTCAAAAACATGCAGATTGGGTTCAGTCAAATGGTGTCCAGGGACGCTGAATGATGGAAACGTCATATCCGGTTGTCATCCTATAGCATTTTACATGTTTTTCAAAATTACCATTTTTCGAAAGCTACATGTCCATAAGGTCTGATTCCAAAATGGGAGTTTGCTCTCTGCATGGGTTGGTCTGGTAGTGCAAGCTATGTACTCGTATCGACGATGGGGATTCCTGTAAGAAAAATTATGAGAATTGAAACAGTTTAGATATAAAAATTTAAATATTTCAATGAAATTTGAACCTAGACTTTTGACTTTTACTTATAACTATAGTATAGTTAGTGTACTACAGGATAATATGAACAACTGAATTAAACTTGAAGATCAGGGGGAGATAACTCATATTCTTTACCCCCACCCCCCATTTTTGCAATATCTAGCAAAAAATATCCAGAACTGAAAATTTAAGCAAAGCAAAGTTCCAGAACTGGCCCAATACTATAGATGTATATAACTTAGTAATCAAAACAATATCATAAAGAAATGATTATAACATATTATGTCATAATACATCTGATATAACACAGAGAAAGTATGGTGCAGCTTATAAAATATGGATACAAAACAGCCCCAAAAATTTCAAATTTGCCCTGATTTTCTGAATGAGATGATTCTAAAATTACAAATGTATACCAATTGAAGTGAAAAAGGGAATTATCAACCTCTGAAAGATTCCAAGGACAGATAAAATCAAATCTAGAGCAACATTTGAACCCGAAAAACTGGTCAGAACTTAAGAATCCTGGCTATTAGAAAGAAAATAATTTTGAAAAATAGAATAAAGCTTATCCTTCACTCACACCATGATGTAAACTAGTCAGTTACAAGATCTGGAAGTGAAAGTTACACAATTCACCGCTAAAATTGCACCATCTCACTGTTAAATAACTCCGTTTACCAGAGACCTACAGACAATGGAAGGGAGATAACTCGAATTTCACTCGACTATCCATCTCGAAGAAATTAATAACACTGATAATTGAACCAAAGAGGTATATAAGAGAAATATATAGAGAAAAAAGACAAATTATACTCACAAATAAATACTCAGGTCATTTATGGAAAGGTAACTCTGTCTAGTATTTTCGTGAAATGAGTTAACTCCTCTTGGCGCTGTCTTCAAGTCAGGAATAAGCTGTTAAACTTGTCGGCCCAAAAGGTACCATGTTCAAAGCTCGGCTGAAACAGAAGAAATGAATAAATAAATGATTAAATAACTAAACTGAATGAGTGAAAGTAGCTGATTAATGAACACAAAAACAGAAAGTGTTTTATATAGATCGATTAGGTTTCATGGCCATTTAAGGATGAGTCAATTGTACTTAGAGGAACCCAGAGTACCCAAATGAAAACCACCGACCTACAGCCTGAATATGTTACCTATTCCTGACCAGTCTTAAACACTTAATATTAAAAAAGAAGGCTATACTGTATATTTTACAGTACCAAACAACATTATATCCATATGATGAATAAATACATAAAATATTTGAGTTACATGTACAGATAAATAGATTAGTGATTATGATAAATAGATAAATACAGGGAAAGAGATAATGCCTAAAGCCTAATATTATGCTTGAATAACTCCTAATCACAGTGTATCATGCCGATTCATAGAAGTTTACTAAATATCATTGAAATACACATCATATTCTAAGTCAGCTGACTTCTTACATGTACCCCCCCCCCCGGGCCAGGACCCTAGCCCCTGTGTCATACTGCCCCAAGCCCCTGTGTCATAATCGTGACAAAAACATCTTCTGTATAATCACTTTCTAAGATATTGGTTCATGTGCTAAGCTATATTAACAACATATGTGTAATGTGATTTTTTTAACAAAATCCTCCAATTTACAGTGTTGTTATCAAGACAGGAAGGCCTCCGTATTAAAAATAACTACCAAATATGTATAAAGTACAAGCAAAATACCTTCAACATTCGATTTCCAGTCAAAAACATGCAGATTGGGTTCAGTCAAATGGTGTCCAGGGACGCTGAATGATGAAAACGTCATATCCGGTTGTCATCCTATAGCATTTTACATATTTTTCAAAATTACCATTTTTCGAAAGCTACATGTCCATAAGGTCTGATTCCAAAATGGGAGTTTGCTCTCTGCATGGGTTGGTCTGGTAGTGCAAGCTATGTACTCGTATCGACGATGGGGATTCCTGTAAGAAAAATTATGAGAATTGAAACAGTTTAGATATAAAAATTTAAATATTTCAATGAAATTTGAACCTAGACTTTTGACTTTTACTTATAACTATAGTATAGTTAGTGTACTACAGGATAATATGAACAACTGAATTAAACTTGAAGATCAGGGGGAGATAACTCATATTCTTTACCCCCACCCCCCATTTTTGCAATATCTAGCAAAAAATATCCAGAACTGAAAATTTAAGCAAAGCAAAGTTCCAGAACTGGCCCAATACTATAGATATATAACTTAGTAATCAAAACAATATCATAAAGAAATGATTATAACATATTATGTCATAATACATCTGATATAACACAGAGAAAGTATGGTGCAGCTTATAAAATATGGATACAAAACAGCCCCAAAAATTTCAAATTTGCCCTGATTTTCTGAATGAGATGATTCTAAAATTACAAATGTATACCAATTGAAGTGAAAAAGGGAATTATCAACCTCTGAAAGATTCCAAGGACAGATAAAATCAAATCTAGAGCAACGTTTGAACCCGAAAAACTGGTCAGAACTTAAGAATCGTGGCTATTAGAAAGAAAATAATTTTGAAAAATAGGACAAAGCTTATCCTTCACTCACATCTTGATGTAAACTAGTCAGTTACAAGATCTGGAAGTGAAAGAATTACACAATTCACCTCTAAAATTGCACCATCTCACTGTTAAATAACTCCGTTTACCAGAGACCTACAGACAATGGAAGGGAGATAACTCGAATTTCACTCGACTATCCATCTCGAAGAAATTAATAACACTGATAATTGAACCAAATAGGGATTGGATTGCGCTTTTATGTTAACCATGCTTGTATGAAGCAATTCCTCTAAGAATATATTCTATGGGGCGCGTTAGCGCCCCATATTGAATATATTCTTAGAGGAATTGCTCCATACAAGCATGGTTAACATAAAAGCGCAATCCAATCCCTATATTTACACTCACACGACTTTTTATTTATACTTTATGCAATAAAATTGTCATTTGAAAGTGACATAATTATTCAATAAAAGTCGGTCAAAAGTGGGAGGAGCTTACTCAATTGAACAGCGGATTATGACGCTTCACGTAAGATAGAATTATCCATCCGCGACGACAAAAAAGTTCAATATTTTAGTGTTAAATAAACATGACAAACAAAGTAAATTTATGAGATAATTTTATTTAATCAGATCAGATTTTTAAATATATATTCAATTTTGCTAAAAGTTAATATATAGCGTAATAACATAAAGTATTTGTGCTCGGCCACATGTGTGAACTCGGTGATCGTTGTGCAGCGAGGCGAAGCTGACGCACGCTTACACACTGGAGTTTGGGAAGTTGTCAAAAACCGGTTTTCAAGTAGCTCAATGTGTTTGAGATTGTCGTCTGACTTGACGATATTACATCATTGGGAGCCATGTAATTATATAATCTACGCTTAGATCCATCGCCATCGATAGATTGAATAACTTCACTTGTGTTCGATGGATACAATGTAGCTGTGTTGACGCGGAACTGTCAAGTTAATATTACAACCTATTTTAACAAAATCATATCATTTATTTATCTATGCGATTCAGTTATACTCTTTTGGATTTAATACAAAGTTTGTCTGATTTAAATAAAAAAACCCTGTTGATGCCTGGTCACTAATGATACCTATCTTTTTTAGAAACAACCCTGACAACCCTGATCATAAGGATGAAGAGGTCGACATGCATATGACTGCTGATCAGGATGTTCCATTACCGTCACCATTACAAAAACCTCATGAACAAGATATAGGTTCAGGTATGTACAGGTCCATTGTATAATACCACAGTAAGACACATTACAAAGTACTAAAATACTATTTGAAATGATGTGTAGCAAGAAAATCAACTCATCTCACAAATAAATCTGTATATCCATAAAAAGACAGGAGCTACTGATTAGATATGTACCTATAAATTTGAACTATGAACTTGCATGTATATGTAACGCTTCATATATCCATAAGCTAGTGTCTAAATATGGTGAGCTTTATTTTCTAAGATATGGTAAAGCATGATATTTGTAGAACAATGAAAGTTGAAGTAAGAGTGATGTCATGAATGGAACATCAGCTGGAATTCTCTCAATATACAAATCTTTTGTGGTATACACTACAAGATCACACCATGGAGCACCTGTTACAAGAAGTTGTCCCTGTATTTGTACATAATACTGATGTTCCCTGTTCATTTTTATAACATTGTTATCATGAATAAGTACAATTTTTTTCACTTTGTTGCATGCTTCAATGATTGTCATCTGTCTTGCAACAAAGGGACATTTAATTTCTAGTATGCCACTCTCCCCTTTATCACAAACCTTACCATCAGGTGTGGCTGCAAGATAAGGAAATTCATTGTTGATGACTAATCCACATTCATGAACATGCAGGTTATTGGCTGACCTTATGCTAACATACCTTTCCCTTGCCATTTGTTCCCTACTACTACCATAATCAGTTGCCACAGAACTGAATGATTTGGTCTGAAACAAGTCTTTTAGCATAGCTTCAGTGGGACCTTTTTTCCTTTGTGTGATTTTGTGCATTTGAGATGCTGTTATTCTTTTTTCTCTAAGACGGTTCCAAAGGAAGCTGGCACTCTGGGGACGAGTTTCTTTCTCAATGTAGGGAGGGTTATCTACCCTTGATGGCTCTTTTAAATCATGATACCAAGGTGGTAATGGGATTTTGGAAGCTTTAGGGAAAACAGGATCTCCACAAGACATTGACTGACTGGTATTTAAAGATTGGACATTCTTCTGAGACTGAAAACAAACATAGAAAAGTCTTTATTAATAACTACAAATTATGTTTTAATTTTATTTTCTCTCAATTTCAGATACGTCTTTGCAGCTTCTGTCTGCCGCAGCTGAAATTACAAGACTTAAAGAACAGCTTCACCAGTATGAGATCCTATGCCAACACCGCTCCATCGTGGAACATCAACAGTTTTACTACTGCAACTGCGTGTTCTATACCTGATAGCTGTGAAACTTCTTGTAGGACACCACTAACTGTGAATAGTATTATTAATGAGGAGTCTCGTGTTGAAGGTTTACTCGAATACTATACAGGCTTTAAACATTCTACTTTTCAAAATCTGCCTCAGTTTTTAACTACCCAAGGTCCACAACATCAAAATAATAGAAAAGAGATAGTGAATATGGGACTTGATAATCAACTTCTTTTAACATCGATGAGACTTCGTCACAATTTTGGTCTAAAAGACCTTGCATACAGATTTCCATCTCGGTGCAGGCTGTGAGTGAACTATTTCTAACATGGATTGATCATATGTATGTTAGCCTTGGCTCTATTCCTATCTGGCCTCATCGAAATGACATTATAACGAACATGCCGTCTAAATACAAGGGAGAATTTCCAAGGTCGATTGCAATTATTGATTGTACAGAGTTGAAAACTCAGAAACCATCTTCCTTAAAACTGCAGTCACAAATGTATTCGGATTATAAATCTTCTACTACACTGAAAGCTCTTGTAGCATGTGACCCATTGGGCAACTTGATTTTTGTAAGTGAACTTTTCACTGGATCCATGTCGGACAAAGAAATAACTGCAAAGAGCGGATTTTATGCCCTACTGCAACAACTTCTTGATGAAAACTTTATTGAAAAGGGTGATGCCATTATGGCAGATAAGGGATTTACTATTACTGAGGAACTTAATAATCTTGGTTTAAACCTTAACATTCCTCCATTTGTTTCATCAGGATGTCAGTTAACTTCATCTAATGTCAACATCACCCAAACTATTGCACAACACCGAATTCATGTTGAGAGAGCCATCCGCAGAATAAGGACCTTTAATATAATCTCTGACTTGATTCCAACAAGTATATTTGGATCCATCAATAAAGTATGGACTAATAAGTTAATGTAGGTTTACCTGATAAGATCATTTATAATACAGTATGGTTGATATATTGCAGTGTTGCCTTGGTAATAATGAATATAAGCTTTAGTTTTAGTAAAAAAAAACCAACAAATTGAAACTGTGAACAAACTGTTGAATAAATATGTAAATTGAATGGTTGCACTTTAGAAAAGCAGGCATGTACATGTTTATTCATGGCAATAGGTGCTATTTTAGAGCACCTGTTCACTAATAAAGTGTCAAGTCCTTTATCTGTATCATTTGTTGTCATCATTTTACACGTAAAAATACATATAATTTTAAGTAAATAGAGAATACACATGTGTTAATGTGTGAAATGTATAAATATGAAGAGACGGAAGAAAACAAACAGTTTTAACTAGGTTGGAAACTTTCAAATTCTGTGTGTGGACATCTGCAACCAATGAAATATCCAGTGACTTGTGATCATGATTATAGAGATGGAAGGTCAGATAAACATCACATGAGGATTCTTCAAACTCCCATGGTACTAGCTGTAGCCTTCTGTACAGTACTTGTTAACAATGTTCATGATAGTGTAGAATTCTAATTAATATTCATTAGTGTGTAGTAATTAGCATATATTCTGTAGAACTATATTCCTAGGGTAGAATTCTTAGTTAATAGTCATTAGTGTGTAGTAATTAGCGTATAGACTGTAGAACTATATTCCTAGTGTAGAATCCTTAGTGTGTAGTAATTAGCGTATAGACTGTAGAACTATATTCTTATATCATTAGTGTTTGTTCAATAAGAGAGGGAATGGGTGTTAGGGGACAGATACAAATTAGGTACGCGGCAGATAAAGGTTGCTGGGCTAGCAGTGCTCTCTGGGGCTGGGAGTGATTAATGAGTTTTAGGTCTGAAACCCAAACTGTATCTAAGTACCCCGAGCTCTCTGTATCTAAATGTCCCCCTCCCCCCTGGTCAAGTATAGATTTATGGGATTTAGGTCCACTCTCTGAGATACGGGCATTCGGTATCTAAAATGTCCCCCTTCCTACTTAGATACAATATTTTAGGTCTAGTTTAGGTCTAGTTTAGATACAGTTCTTGGTATAGGGGTATATAAGGAGCAAACAGAATAGTTCAGAAGTGAGAAGTTTTGAGTTTTTGGTCGTTAGTTTTGAGTTGGTAGTTTTTAGCGAGCCGGATAGTTTAGAGTTGGAGAGTTTAGAGTTTGAAGAGGAGTTACTGTTTTAGGACTTAAGGATACCGCTATATTTGATGTGAATTGTGACTAATGTTTATATTGTTAATAAACTTGTACATAAAACGCCTGCGAATTGTTGTATTGCCTGCTCCCTGCGGAACGCTACAAATTTTGGTGTCAGAAGTGGGATGAAGGGACTTTAACACATGTCTTATTAGTAAATGGAAAATGACGATGAATGTCACAGTATTGGTACTACTGTTCCTGTTTGTCAGTGTTGACTCTACACTGAACAACAATTTTCTGGAACGAGGAAATAGGATGTACTTTAAAGTTGGAATACCTTTAAAGATATTGGATTATTCTCGAACAATTATCAATAATTTGGATTATTGTTGCAACCAGCTTGTATCAAAACAGTGGGATCCTGGCAAATAATTGAATCAACAACAGGACTGCACTAGCCAAAACGACCGGATCATCAAAATGGACATGTGAATGAGCAATGGTTTGATATTGTTGATGTGGATAAGAAATGACGTTTGATTAACATGCGATAAACAAGAGTTACCATTGGAATTGACCATACGCTGTTCAAGTTTGAACGGTTTTGATGGGGTTTCAAAAATGTGGATTGGTGCGGAGAAACGTTGGAAATATAGGAACATTGTCCAGTTGTCTTGTGACGGTTTCAATGAGGTTTTGAAACGGGACGTCTATGGAAAGAAATGTGGAAATGTTAACGGTATATTGTCCAGTGTCACCATATTTTGATGGGATTTCAAAATAGGAAAAACTTGAAAGTGTTTGGCATGTTCTAATAGTTGGTAATAGCCCGAAAAGAAGGAGTTTCTTGCTGTAATGAACGTCGTATGTTATGGTTGTGAACACGCATTGAGATACTTTTATCATTTTCGTTGTGTTCCGGGTGTAGAGACTATATGCTACCAAGGATAAGTGACGCGTACCAACCTTGGCACCCAGGGACTTATCTAGGCAGGGGATCACATAGAAATGTGTGAGGACGAAAATGGCTCCTAACAAACGCGTAAAACAGATCTCTGGACTTGAGGTTGTCCGGGGAGAGGCTATATCTGCAAGTATCCAGTAACTGTTGGAATTAAGGAAACGTTGATAAGTGGAAATCAGCGTTTTACTGGTGTGATGGTAGGATGAATCCACATCTTGGACAGTATGTTATAGGTGCTCCTATGGACCGCCTGGCAATGGATATTTTGGGTCCGTTTTCAGTGTCCAATGATGGAAATAAATACATGCTCCTTGTTGTGGATCAGTTTATTAAGGAGGCGTAATGTTGATATAAGACCTTTAGAGAATCAAATGTACGAAGAGTGTTGCAAAATAAAACAGTGCTTGAATTTATTTTGAGGTATGGAATGCCTGTTGTTTAATTGAGAGAGAAACAAATATATATGAATTGATCAGAACTAAAATCAAAAGTTTTGTCCTCATACAGAAAATGGATTATGACGTAAGTGAGAAATTCATGGGACATATATGGCTGGTTGTTTGATGTATTGTTTAAATATGAGTCTGACTTATTGTTATAAAGCTAGTGACCTGTTATATGGAGTAACTGTGAAAGTGACAGAAAGCCAATTACTGAAGCGACACCTAGACACCAAACCTGACTCTGATCAAGCTCATCATGATGGGCATGAAATTGAATTCATCTGAGAGTACTCCACCAGGACTGCAGCTACAGGTGATAAGAACACCTTGAAATGGGGAAACAGACAGAGAAAGCAACCTGATAGATTTGGATATAATTACTTAAATAGTTTTAATTTTTGGCTAATCATGGGATCGTAGATACGGGACTAGTTGGATGAGTGTCAGAACAATTGCATTGACATAATCTAGAACTTCAAAGTAGATGTCATGTGTCAAATGTGGCCGGCACCTCTGAGCAGTGTGGGAAAATGGACAAAATTGTTAATTAACTATAAGACCCAGTGAACATTCCTAACTTTCACCAGTATGAGCAAGACCTTCAACTGTGACGTTTGTGAAAAGAAGTTAACCACCAAACAAGGATTAAGGCGACATATAGAGACACACTTATCTTGGGAACTATCGGAATTCCAGTGTACCACTTGTAAAAAACGTTTCCAAACCAACGAAAAACTGAAAAAGCATTTAGGATCCAGGCTACATAAAAAATCAGATATGTCTTCGGGAGCAGCAACTCCAGTGAGGGATGAAAGGGAAACAGATTTCATCGACACGTTGGTTAATGATGTAACATCTATACAGCCAGTTTCCCCAGCAAATGATTTCACGTGTGGGATCTTGCCTGATCCCGAGGCACCGGAACCACCAACTTACAATTTTTCACAAGTTAAAAGCAACGAAAGTGTAATAGAACAGAGTTTAAAAAGTTGTAATAGGGAGGGTTTTCCACAAGAGACCCGGAGGGGCGATCCGACTGTAGCTCCCGTTATATGTATAAGTCCCAAATCGTGATCGTATAGTATTTTTAGTATACAACAGAGTCCACAGTCGTCACAAATCCTCTCCGGATCCCGTTTCCTCCACAGGTTACAGGCCTGTATCTCGACAGGTTCGATCTCTAGGATGTAGCGGAAGCACTGACACTAATCCAATAACTCAACTAGGTAAATACAGGTACAAATAACTATTTATTATATAAAAGACAAGTAGATTAAGTATTACATAGAAGATTCACAATAGTGCCCGTTACAACAGATAACAATAAGAGATATAAGTGCCGAAGCAGTTACAATGTATCCAAGATTAACTATGGCCAAACATTAGGCCTAATTAGCTAAGTCCTGTGTGATTACCACGTTCCCTAAACAAAGCCTAACACCTTACGGAGCCAACTAACCACCTACAAGTGTTCCTAACTCTAGAGGTATATAAAACCAACAGTGTCAACTAGGATACCTAAGGATGCCTAAGCCCTAAGCCCCTGACAACCCCTAATTATACACAAACCCTACGTTAGCTATAGATACACTCTAAGTAAAGACCCACGTTGTAGTCTAGCTCAGAAACCCCGCAAGTGTTGCACTGTTGACAGTGCACGACGTGGCTCTGCTCCCTACCTATTCCCTAAGTCAAGACAAAGTTTGCCTCAGGAGCGGCCCTTTTTATACGGACCCATTATCCCCGCATCCCGAGGTGACCTCCGATTGGTCTGAGTTCGGACAGAACACCATATTTAGGTGAAACCGTTGCTACAACAACTCATCTACACACTAAACATAACTTCCGCTTCCGGACTGACAAGACCGAACTGACTGATAAACACCTCCCACGTGTACCACACGTGTACTCCGGCCAGCAGTCAGCGGTCAGCATCGGGGTGATCTTGAGGACAACTAGGTTGATGAATGTGTCTGCTAAACAGCAAACACACCCTAGATAAGACCTGTTCTCACGGTATCTCCCTGAACTTGGGTCAAAGATAAATAAACAGGTTGCTGGAGTAAAGACTAGGAAGAGTGCAATAACAAATATAACAAGATAGAAAACCTGTTCTATCACACTCCTCCCCCCTAAGATCAAAGTACAATTTGATAACAAATTTGCTTTGTCTAAAATAACTGTAAATGACAACTGACTAAGTCCCATTGTTTCTTCCTAGGCATGTTCCATAGATGACACCCCAGCCCCCCCTGGTCCTATATGTAACTGCATCCCTGCATCGTACACCCATTCTGACTGCCGGCACTAGTCTATGGCATGAACGCAGTGAAAACAGAACGTCTTCTGTTTCACCGAGATATTCGGTCAACTCTTACACCCCTGTAAACTTAGACCTTAGTAGCGACCATACCCCGGGAAGCATACGCCGAAGATATAGCCCTACCGTACCAATTGTTACAAAATTAGGATGGTGTCACTTACAAACAACCTATAGCAGCAACAATACAGCTCAAACAGAATCACTCCACAACCATGATAGACGTAAGCTCAACAAAAGATAACTATCTATATAAACTTGAGTATTATTATCCAATAATGACTTAGTATACTACATGTACACAATCTCCCAACATCTGTATCCACACATGTACCATAATAGAGCAGGCAGTACTGACCTCCACCATGTACCTATGTATGTATGTAACCACCAATGTACATGCAGAAACACTACAAAATGTACTATATATATACTAGTACAAAATAAGCATTATGAAACACAAGAACCAATCATATTTCAAAACTAAATATATACAAAAAGAAAACAAAAACAACCTTAGACTAACACATCAAATAACACTATAACTGATAAACAAGCACTGGATATGTACTAAGCTCAGGTAAACCCTTTTCAAATAAGGAATGACTAGGATTTGGAAATTCCTAACAACTGTATAATAATAACCAACAGCAACAACCAACCGATCTGGAAAATATCAACAACATTTTTAATATCAACACTAAAACAAAATCTAGAGTAAAGAAAGAAAAACAAGTTTGGCTCCTCATAACCCTAATTTAAACAAAGTTTCCTTAAATAAAACTATCAGTAGTATCAAAATTGAATGTATATTGATGTGTAAAACACCTGTAAAGTAAACAACATAAAATATTTTACTGGAAAGTTATGGCACTATGGAATCCAATAGAAATAGATATACAAAATCACACTTTCACTTTAAGTTTCGCAATGTCTTTTCTCGTCATTCTTCTGGTTCGGATAACTATAATAAAAAAAATGAAATTCACCAGTCTGAGTCCATACTTTTGGAAAATTCACATTTTTGGCACAAACATAATATAAAGTTCCATGGCAGCACAAATTAAAAGTTGTTGATTCACACAAGTCCCATAAGTTTTAAATCCAATTTAGAGTTTGAAGTTTAATTTTCCTGGCATTTTTCCTGACTTCGTAAAGTTGAATGGCTAGTTCCTCCGGTGTCGGATGACGTGGTGGAACAACATCTCCCGGATCAAGGAACATTTTGTTGGCCTGCCTTTTTGTTTTTATGGTGGCAGTTCTTTTGTGTTGTTTAAGATGTTTCTTGGCTTTTCCCCTTTTCTTAAACACCTTGGCACATGTGCGACATTGCTGTAATGTCACCATTGATGAGTGGTACTTTGACCAATGGCTCAGGTAAGGCCCCAGTCTTTTGTAGACAGTAGAGTCACATCCAGGCACAGGACAGGTCATACCTCCCAAGGGAAATGGCTGTCGGACATGGACAAATTGGAACTGTTTCAGTTCCTGAACGTCCACGCCAACCTCTAGCTCCAGGTATTCTGCCATCATCTACAAACAAAGCAAAACAACACAAATCCAACCCCCACCCTCCTAGTTTAATTGTATTAAACTTATTAACAATTTATCTTTGGGTCCTTAGCTTCACATTCAAATCATAATAATTTCTTTGTCCTAGGGTAGGTTATTTCCCTTAGACTACCACCTGACCCTATCTTAGTATCAAGTACAATAATCTACTAACACTTGCAATTTTCCACTAAAATTACAGTTCCTGAGTAGATTGTCTCCCTTAGACTAGTACTAACTACATTACTTAGGATATGACGGATACTATAATCTCTACATTTATTTACACAAAAACATAAATCAAATATACTACTCTTTGATAAACTAGGGGGAATAGATCTGTCTAGGTTTAACTACTCTTCCTCTCCTAGTTTTAATCTGAGTTGATGGGGGACTATCAAGCCCATCTAACTCCTCTGAACTACTGCTACCGCTACTGAAGATGAGTCTGAACTACTGGAGACTAAGTCGGTATCGGATAGCCAACTTTTTGGAGAGTCTGTACCCTCATATGGTTTAAGATGATCTATATGTACCGTGATAATTTTACCCGTATTTTCCTTTTGTATTTTACAGGTACAGGAACTGACTTTCTCAATGACCAGATAAGGTCCTGTCCACCCTAACCCTAGCTTCTGGTTCATTTTGGGGGGATACCACCTCCACACCCAGTCACCTTTGTCATAGTTCCTGGTTTTTAGCCTATTATCATGGTACCTTTTCTGTGAATTTGCAGCTAAACCTAACTGTTTGTTTGCAAAGAGGAAATTCTTTTGCATGCTGTCCTTTAACCATTCTACATATTCTACTGGGCAATTATGGTCAATCCCAGGTGGACTCCCAACCATCAAGTCAAGAGGACAATACACTTCCCTACCTAACATCATCAGGTTTGGACTACACTTTGTACTTTTATGTTCAGTAGATCTATACGCCATCATCAAATATGGTAGCTGTTCATCCCAGTTAGACCTGTCCTCGTCCACATACATGGATAACATTTGTTTTAGTGTTCGATTAAATCGTTCTACTAAACCATCTGACTGGGGCCTATAGGGAGTTGTCCTAGTTTTATTGATGCCTAACAACTTGCATACCTCTGAAAATAATTCAGATTCGAACTCCCGACCCTGGTCTGAATGCATCTGAGTTGGACACCCAAATCTACTGAATACCTCTGATACTAGCTTGTCTGCTACTGTTAGTGCAGTATGGTTAGGAATAGCGAAAGCCTCTTTCCACTTAGTATAATAATCCCCCAAAACCAAAATATACTCGTTCCCATTGGAAGTAATAGGTAAAGGACCCATTATGTCTATCGCTACACACTCCATAGGCTCACTGACTCGGAACTGTTTTAGGGGAGATTTACCTACTCCTGGACCTGGTTTTCCTTTAGCACACAAATCACAAGATTTACACCAACGTTTCACACTTTTGGACATTCCTGGCCAATAAAACCTACTTTTGATCGCTTCTAAAGTCCGGTCCCTTCCAAAATGTCCTGCTGTTCTCTTTGTGTGGAGGTGTTCAAATATGGTGTTTCTAATATCCTTAGGTGCTACTAACTGCAAACTACTACGCCCATATGATGTTTCTGCCCGACGATAGAGTAAGTGGTTATGTAATTCTAGTTGACCCCATTGTAACCATAAACTCTTAGAATCTGGTCCCAATTTTAGCATGTCTGACTTCTCTGGTTTAACTTTCGATTCAGTGAATTTCACTAATATGGGCCCTATACCTGAGTCAGCTTTCTGCATTTCTAATAACTCACTCTTAGTCCAAACTGGCAACCAATTGGCTACATCATCCTCATCTTCCTCACTTTCACCTTTTCCTAAAGGACATACAGGTATGTTACACTGTTCATCATCTGATGAGACCACGGGCTGAATCAACTCTGACAACGGTTTACCGTTGCTCTCGTTGTTACGGTCACCCCCTCCCGGTACAGTAGCACTATCTTCCCGACAGTCTGGACACTCATCATTCTTACACTTTCTTACAGGTCTACGAGACAATGCATCTGCATTCCCATGCTTTGGCCCTTGCCTGTACTGAATTTCAAGGTCATATGTCTCAATGACACTTAGCCACCTAGCTAACATCCCCTCTGGATCTTTGAAATTTTCAGCCATTTTAAGGGAGCATGATCTGTTCTGACTATACACTTATGACCATATAAGTAGTGTCTATAGAACTTTAGGAAAACAACCACAGCCAACAGTTCTCTCTTAGTAGTACAATAGTTCTGTTGAGCCCTATTTAGAGTATAACTACCATAGGCTAAAACTTTCTCCTCCCCTTCATCCTGTATCTGGGACAACACTGCCCCTATCCCATTAGCACTAGCATCTGTGTCTAATATAAACAAACCTTCACTCCTTGGAAAAGATAGGATAGGTGCGGACACGAGACACTGTTTCAGTGTCTGAAATGACTTTTCACAATCTTCACTCCACCTAAAATCAACATTTTTCCTAGTAAGTTTAGTAAGTGGGGAAGCTATCTCTGAAAAATTCTTTACAAAGCGTCTGTAATACCCTACAAGTCCTAGAAAACTGCGAATTTCAGTCCTGTTTTCAGGCCTCGGCCACAGTTCTATAGACTTTGTTTTCTCAGGGTCACACCTGATTCCCTCACTACAGACTTTGTGGCCCAAAAAGGAAACCTCTGTTTGAAATAGTTTACATTTTCTGCATTTTAATTTCAAGTTAGCTTCTCGTAGCTTTAAGAGTACCAGTTCTAGATTCTCTAAGGCCTTATCAAAATCTTCTCCATAAACTATTATGTCATCTAAGTAACAAAGACATTTCTTCCATTTCAGGGTACCTAGGAGATTATCCATCAGCCGCTCAAAGGTGGCGGGGGCATTACATAGTCCAAAGGGCATAACATTAAAATGGAATAACCCTAAATGTGTGCTAAAAGCAGTCTTCTCCTTATCATTGTCACTCATGCCTACCTGCCAATACCCACTGGCCAAATCCAGGGTACTAAACCATTTTACTCCACTAAGGGTTTCTAAGGTGTCATCTATCCTAGGGAGTGGATATGCATCTTTCTCAGTCACAGAGTTAAGTTTCCGGAAATCTACACAAAACCTGTATGTACCATCTGGTTTAGTTACTAGACATACAGGGCTGGACCAGGGACTCTGACTAGGCTCTATGACTTTCTGTTCTAGCATCTTATTGACTTCCTGCTCAATTATCTCT
>NW_027187597.1:0-72543 GCF_041381155.1 Argopecten irradians | reverse complement strand
CTACATCTATGTGGCAAAGTCCAGTTGTAATGGTCAAAAAGAAAAATGGGCAAATGCGGTTTGCTGTAGATTATAGAAAACTTAACGCAGTTACAGAACAAATGTCCTTTCCATTACCTCGTTTAGATGATGTTTATGATTCAATTGGTGACACCAAAGCTTCAATCTTTTCTACACTTGACCTAGCATCCGGTTTTTGGCAGATACCTATGGATCCAGATACAGCACATAAATCAGCATTTGTAACACCTTCAGGTGCTTTTCAGTGGAAACGTATGCCATTTGGCCTTGTCAATGCCCCAGCTAGCTTTCAGTCACTTATGACAAAAGTTTTGAGAGATCTTAACTGGAAAATGTGCTTAGTATATGTTGATGATATTCTTGTGTTCTCTCGCACTTTTGAAGATCATCTTCATCATTTACAGGAAGTGTTTGATCGGCTTAAATTAGCTGGTCTTACCTTATAACCAGCCAAGTGGTTTTTTTGCACAGTCTTCTGTCTATTATCTTGGCCATGTGTTGTCCAAAGACGGTGTTCAAGTTGACACAAGCAAAAAACAGATGCTGTTCGCAACTTTCCTGTACAACTAATCAAAACAGCTCAGATCATTTCTCGGTCTATGTAACTATTATCGAAAGTTTGTTCAAGGTTACAGTAAGATTACAACTCCTTTAACAGCACTTACAGGTAAGGATGTCAAATTTGAATGGTCATCTGAATGTCAGACGGCATTTCAGACTCTGAAAGAGGCTCTTACTTCACCACCTGTCTTAGCATATGCTGACCACAGCAAACCTTTCATACTAACGACAGACGCTTCCGGCGAAGCCATTAGCTATGTTCTAAGTCAAATGGAAGAACATAAAAGAGAACACCCTATTACTTATGGTGGGAGATCTCTTAACCAACATGAACGTAAGTACCATGTCTCAGAATGTGAAGGTTTAGCTATAATTGAAGGGATCAAAACCTATCATGTCTACTTGTCAGGAAAGAAATTTAAGATCTATACTGATCATAGTGCACTTAAGTGGCTAAAAGAAATTAAACCAGAGTCTACGGGAAGACTGGCAAGATGGGCAATACTACTACAGTCTTATGATTATGAGATTTTATACAAAGCAGGTTCTAAGAATCAAGTTGCTGATTGTCTATCACGACGTGAGTATGAATGTCGTGAATCTTGTGATTTAGAGGACTCTCTACCTAGTGTAGATATAAGTAGTGTTGATAAAACCCAACAATACTATCAAGTGTCATTTGTATACAAAGATACAGACTCACCATTCACTTGTAATGAAATTACAGTAGAAAAAGATCTCATTCCAACAGATTCTATCTCTACCCTTCAGTCTGATTGTTCTGATTTCAGTGCTATCTATTCTTATCTGTCTTCAGAAACTCTTCCTGATGACAAAGCTACCGCTACCAAAATATTACATCTTTCATCTCAGTGTGTTTTGCTTGATGATGTACTCTATCACATGTATACCTCTCGTGGTCAGGGACCAAAGAGATACATGCGTCAACTCGCAGTACCAAGATGTCTTAGAGAAGATGTTCTTAAGTCCTATCACGACTCTCTAGCAGGCGGTTGTCACTTAGGTCTTGATCGCACTTATCATGCTATTCAGTGCAAGTACTATTGGCCAAAAATGTTTCAAAATGTGTCTGATTATATCAAATCATGTGATACTTGTCAGAGAATCAAGAAACCAACTCATTTGAGACACGCCCCTCTTAACCCTTTGCCTGTCAGTGATACCTTTCAGAGACTTGACATGGATATTTTGGGACCAATTACTACTACAAAAGAAGGTTATAAGTATATACTTCTTGTTGTTGACTCGTTCAGTAAGTGGCCTGAAGCGTTTCCTCTCAAAACACAAGACTCAAAGGAAATTGCAAAGATTCTATATTCTGAAATCTTTAGCAGATATGGTGCCCCAAAGGTAATAGTTAGTGATAGAGGTCAGAACTTTTTAAGTAAACTTGTCACAGCAGTATGTGAAATATTCCAGGTAACACGTCACTTTACAAGTTCATACCATCCTCAAACAAATGCTACATGTGAGAGGATAAACAGTACCCTTGCACAATGTTTAAGAGCCTATGTAAGTGACAATCAACTGTAGTGATTCGGGCCTAATTTGACAGGGGTGTTTTCACCAGAGACACCTCGCCTGTCGCGTGAGCCCGTGTCGGGTAGATCTCAACCTCGCATTCTGTCGGAACGCGCGCTCCATGTAGGCTAGCATGCATGTGTAGACGTTATCTCCAGGCTTTCAGTCGGAGACAGTTTCCTCTACTTAGTAAAGTAGTGACAGTTTCTCAGTATCCCTGACATTTTGGAAGGGTACTGTGCCAGATACGTATTTGGATCCTGTATTAGCAAGACTCTCACTATATCACTGCCCATTTGCCGGTGGTATGGTGATAGACTTCCATTAAGTTGAACCACGTGTAGACAACAGCACAAGGTAACTGGTAACTTAACATTGATGTTACAGACCAAGCTTTACTTTACAACAAAACTGGCCAGATCTTCTACCTGGTGTACTTATATCTCTTCGTATGAGCCCCTCTACTCAGTCATCTGAATTCTCCCCATATCATTTAATATTTGGAAAAGAGATGAATCTACCATTTGACACTTCTCTGGTACCAAAAGATGGTCTCAGCAAAGATGCAAAAACACATGTTACACAGTTGATGTCACATCTAAGTATGTCAAACAGTTAGCAACAGACAACATTAAAGCAGCACAAGCAAAGCAAAAAGAAAGGCATGACAAAACTGCCTCAGTGCCAAACTTTCAGCTTCGTGATCTGGTATTACTTCATACTACCAGAGTTCCTCAAGGATTATCACCGAAACTCCACAATCCGTTGGATGGTCCTTATTACATCACAGATTTAGGACCAAATCATACTTACAAATTGAGGCATTGCACAACTCACAAAGAACTAAAATCACTCATTAATGCCTCTAGGTTGAAGTTATATACAAGTGATAACTTCAAACCAAAGTTTGATCAACAAGTTTTTGATCGTCCTGCACAGCACATTCTTCCGAACACTGGAACAGCAAATGTGGATCAAACAAATGATCCTGTGCAGAGCACTAGTACACAATCTAGTACACAGTTACTAAGTCAAGGACCACGTGGTCGTTCTAGAAGTCAAGCTAGTAAAGAGGCTGGAGACAGAGCTCCAGAGCTTACAAACAAGGAAGCCACAGATCTTCCTGATACGTCACAGGAGAATGATACCGACATTGCTCCTTCCCAGGGTACCCTACCAAACAATGGTAATAGTCAAGAATTGTCACAGGACAAATATGACGTCGATAAGTTACTTGCATGCAAAACTTGAAATGGTGAAAAGTACTACAAAGTAAAATAGACTGGTTATTCAGTTAGAACTTGGGAACCAGTTGAAAACATACCACCAGAATTAGTACGTTTGTTTCATATTAAACGCACACAAACGGGAAAAGCCAGAAAAAGAGGCAAACAGTCACACTTGACTTGTTTTTCAAAATAAACGTACCATATAGAGAACATTCATAAAAATCTATAGAATCTATGGCCACTTTCTTTTTTATCTCCCTACGAACTTTGTTGAGTATATGTTAAGATTTTAGCATAACTGCTAATATAGTGCTTAAAGGTAATGCGCATGCCTTATACCGACATATACGATACTAATCTATGTTTCCCCTCTTTTATATTCTGTAGGTTTCTATGGTCCGTCCCTCGTTTGGAGTTTACTTTTGATGGTTCTCGTTTGGCTTCCCATTGTTGTTGCTACACAGCCACCCGTTCAACGTTTGAACTACGGAATTTTATTCGAACCCAATTCCAAGTTACATTTTGGTCAGGAGTTCTGGTCACACACCTTCGAAATACCGTTGCCATCGTCCATGTATTTACCTGAACTGAACCCATGCAGACGAAGAAGATGTGAGTCTTTGTACTCTGTTGTGAAAACAATTAACAATCTAAGAGCAAATGTATGTCCAATGTCAATGTAACCATTGCAGAGATTCATAGATTGATTCCACACTCTTATTTTCCTAACTCACTCTCATTCAACTCAAGGCGAAAACGAGGTCTGTTTGATTTTATTGGTCAGATATCGAAGTCATTATTTGGAACAGCTACAACAAATGATTTACAAAATCTTCAACGTCATATACAAGCTTTGAATAATAATAATGTAAAGCTCGCTAAAGCTATGGCTAAAGAAGCTCATCAGCTCACATCATTCATGACAACTGTCAATGAAAGGTTTGATAATGTTATTGACGCAGTCAAAACCAATCATGATCAATCAATTACCTTAGCTAACCAATTCGCTTCTTCACTTGATGGAATTGAACATTCATTTGTCCTTTTGGAAAACATGATGCTTACTCAAATCAACGCTACAACGGTCCTTAACAAACATTTGGAACATACAAAACTAGCTATTCATGATCTAGTGAAAGGTAGATTATCTCCCTTTCTTCTGTCACCAAAAGATATCTCACACACTCTCAGGCAAGTTCAGAATATATTGTCAAGAAAATATCCAGGATTTAACATAATTCATAAGGATCCTCTCTATTACTATTCTTCTGCTGACTTTCTCTTTGCCCGTCATCACTCTTCACTCTATGTTCTCCTTAAATTTCCTATTTCACCTTTTGTCAAACCCTTATCACGTACTCTACAAAAGTGTACTCTGTTCCAGTTCCTATCAACTCTACTTCAAATCATGCTACCCAGTTACTTGATCTTCCTGATTACTTTTTACATACTCATGATAATCAACATTTTGCTTCTCTATCTCATTCTCAACTTATGGAATGTAAAGGTAATGACGTTCGGTTTTGCCCCTTTCATATGGCATTGTCATCTGTTGCTAAAGCTTCTTGTTTATCAGCAATATTCTACAATCAAAAACACCTGGTACATGTACAACAAACATGTGATTTTAGGTTTCTACCTCATGTTCTTACTCCTAAGATACAGGAAGTTTCTCCATCATCATTGCTAATATACCAAACATCAATGATTGCTTTAGATTGCCCCTCAGGTCAGAAAATAGTTAAAGGTTGTTCTTTCTGTGTTGCCCAGATTCCATGTAGGTGTACTGTGACATCTGATAATTTGTTTATTCCATCTCGGTTAAGTTCATGTCATAACATTAGCAAAGATATGTCTGTTATTCATCCTGTTAATCTTGCTATTTTACAAGAGTTCTTCCCATCTTCCAGGCATTCAGCTATTCTCGGTGACACCACATATTCAGAATCTGTTTCAATCAAAATTCCTACTTTGAAAATCTATAACCATTCTTTTACAAAATATTTGGCAAATGACCAAAAGTACCATTTAAGTCTGAAGAAAATAGCTGATAAAACTAAAAAAGGTGAAACTGTGTTTAGTTCCTTGTCAGAATCAATGCTAGATGGACAAATTCCCTTTTCAATAAGTACTTGGCCTGACACTAGTGGAGTTATCGCCCTTATTGGAACTGTCACATCAATTCTTGCTATTGTTCTTATCTTTTGTCTTTACTCAAAGGTTCGGAAATTATCTACTATGTTATTAATGGTACAAAAGACAAGTGCACTCACTGTACCTCCTAAAATTCCAAGTTTTCATTTTCCTGCTGTACCTCAGTTAACCACTCAAACCCCAATCAGTGAGCATGTCTACAATACACTTATGTCACCTTGGCCTTATGTCACACTTTCTATCTTAACCACACTCTTTATCTTATTCAGTGTATACTATATCTGGAAGAAACTAACCAAATCACACAAAACCACTGTTCTAATTGAACTAACTACTAGTAGTGAATGTGAATTGGTCACTATAGCAAATCTTTCACTTTGTCCTGAAAACTGGACATTTTCACCACCACAAGACATTTCTAATGTTACAATTACTGGAGTTTGTTTACCTATATGCTTTCTAAAAGCTGGGACGGCTTTACAATCATGAACAACTATACTATTAAGCATGTAGTTCCATCTTCTAACATTTCCCTGTCACCTTTCAAAGCTAGACGCCTTAGACACATCCTTAACCAACCTTACACAGCATACTTGTTAGTGGCTCATCATGGATATTATTGCCTTATACATTAGATTTATATGACAACTTATGACTTCATAAGTGCATTTATATACTTAAATGGGACAACAGTTCAGTTGACAGAACTTTCCAGTACTTAAAATGTTGTATTGTAAACATTCATGTGAAGGTACATCCATGTTTGTTGTATATACATTTTTTTTATATTGAGCTCAATTGTACAAATGCATATAGATTTCAATTTTTTTTCTTGTATTTTGACTGATAAATGGTTTCAAAAACCATATACAAATGTGTCATGTTACCAATAGCATACCAGTCTATTGAAAGAACTGTAACATTTTGTTCATGTGTTAGTAATTTGAATTATATTTTTTTGTATTTTCCAAATTGATATGCATATAATCTATACATGTATTTTTGTGACATTGTAAACCTATGAATATTTTCATTGTACATACTTTTTTTCTGAATTATTGTGTATAAAATGTATCACATAATACAATATGTATAATCTTCGGGACGAAGATTTCTTGAACCAGGAGGGATATTTCATAAGAGAAATTTGAGTTTTATTTTATTTTTAAAATTTGAATTTGAATCTTCATTTCCCTATTTATATTAGGAAACAATTTGGTCAAATTTAACTATTCTAGTTTTCGTCTTTATATTGCAGTATTTTGTAAATAGGTTATTGAGAAAACTTTTTTATGAATTACATTCCTTAGAAAGACGGTCCTTTGAATTCTACCTTCCTGTTGTAATATTTGAGTAAAAGATATCAGCTGATTAGACAGACGCTGTGAATTTTTCTATCAAACAAGATTAATGAACAAACATTGCTTTGTACATAAATTTCGTATTTCCGTTCTGAGAGATTTATTATTTACCTATACTCTTTAAAGGTTTACCTCCGGCTACCCAGTGACACCAGCCTTTGTATTCAAGTTAATTTTTATGTCCTAATGTCATTAAGTATATAATACCCTTCACGTAAGGTTACCTAGGGATTACCTGCATATAGATCACTTCAGGGTCCGAACCCACGCGTAGTTCTGCGCATGCCTCTACACTCCTTAGGGCTACCTTATTTACATATCTAAAGGAAATCTCCAAAATGACCAATCAAATCATGTAATTAACTCTCACCTTGGAGCAGCGATATTTAACTTTCCGAAAAAATCGCCCAGGTCCTCACTTTCGGACTGGACGAATAAAGAGAAACATCTATTTGAAAAGCTGTCTCCATTATATTTTACAGGTGAGAAAATGTTTTATTTTACAATCTTAATTGTATATATGATTTTGTATTGTAATTGTTCTATGTTTTCTTATGAACTATTCTATATTGTTATTCTAAAATGATTGTTCTCATATAGAATTTTTCTAGCATTACATGTATTTGCATTACACATTATTTAATTATTATTTTTATTAAAGAGAAATGAATGGTAACATTTTAATAACTCTTCAACAGTTCTAATTTGTTATCCTTAAATTATTGATCAAGTATTGTTTTTCCTAGCACTTTGAATGTATTTCATTGCTTTTTCATTGCAAATTATCATTTTTGTTATTTTGTTAAAACCAAAATATGATAGCATTTGAATCACTTATATTCCTTTTTTTGGTAACCATTTCACTTTATTAATCATTCTAAACATTTACTGAAAACACCTATAAGTGAATCTAACCAGATCTATCAATCTGTTAATTGCCTTGTTACTTTATATTTTAGTGAATTACCTCCCTTGTATTTATTGAGTGTTACTTAAAATCTTCTTACGGAGTTACCTCCCTTGTTTTGATCAAATTATACAATTTGTCATGTAGAGTTATCCCCCTTGTTAACTTGTCAACTTCCCTTTATGTGAATGCTGAGATTAGAAAGAACTGATTGAAAAGTTTATTTTTATGATTATCAATAATGTAATCGATTGGTTACGATGTAAAGTTAAGAAGGTAATTGTTGATAGAATAATCATCGAATGCGATTTTGAGTAGACTATGTTTCACAGATTTCAAATACATGTAGATTTATTTTATAATAATGTGTTGTGACACAGCAGTATATTTATATTGTGTCTGAACATTTGTTCTGTTCTATTTTTAAATACAATCTTTGTATTTTCATTGTGTAGGATGACCAGTTATTGTTTATGTTTTGAATGTAGACTATTAGGAATATTTACAAACAATGTTTCTAAACAGTATTGTACATCTAGTAATATAATTATATTTCAAACTTCTAAATTATAAAGTAATTATGACTTGTTTGGGTTAATCTGACTTATACCTTATTTACATTTTAATTATCAGTTATGAAGTTATAAAAGTGTTCAATAATTTCTTATCAAACTTGTAATCATAATCTTCAGCAGCCTTCATCCTAAACTTCTCATGCCAAGCTATATACTAATTAATTTTCCCCATGTACATTATTATTCTCTGGTTGTATCTTAGTCTCTGGTCTCATATAACAATATAGGTTTACGTTATAGATTGTTGTTCGTAACTTTTACTGTATAACTACAGATTGTCATTATTATCTTTATAACTTTTGTGATTTTGTTTATTAACTTTCGGACTGGACGAATAAAGAGAAACATCTATTTGAAAAGCTGTCTCCATTATATTTTACAGAAAAACCAACAAAAACTTTATAAAAATATTGTAAGATATTTAATATCATATTTGATACGGGCTTCATTCCAAGCTCATGGAAAATAGGGGTTAAAAAACCTATATATAAGCGTAAAGGGGATCCTAACAATTTAGATAATTATAGAGCAATAAGTCTCGTTTCTTGTCTCGGTAAAGTTTTTACATCCATATTAAATTGTAGACTAAAAAAATGGCTGATGAAATAAACTTGATAACTTCTGCCAAGGCAGGATTCAGGAAAAACCATTCTACAACTGATAATATTTTTATTCTACATGTTCTAACTTCTATCTATTTCTCACTTGGTAAAAAAACTGTTCTGTTCGTTTGTTGATTTTAGAAAAGTTTTTGATTCAGTTTGGAGACTCGGTTTATGGCAAAAAGCTCAAAGAAGCAATATAACAGGGAAAATGTTTAAAGCAATTATTAATCTATATGAAAATACAAAATCCTGTGTCAAAAATCGAAATGATGTATCTGATATGTTTACTTGCAACGTCGGTGTAAAGCAAGGAGAAAATTTGTCACCCTTCTTATTTGCTATTTTTCTTAATGACATTGAAACTTTTTTTGAAGAGCATGGTGTCAACTGTTTGAAGAATGTAAAAGATTTAGGTAATACTATTGGAATGTATATTAAACTATTTGTAATTCTTTATGCAGATGATACAGTTATAATGGCTGAATCAGCTAACGATCTACAGTCAGCCTTAAATAAATTTGAAATTTATTGTGAAAATTGGAAACTTGAAGTAAACACAAAATAAGACAAAAATTGTTATTTTTTCAAAGAGGAAGTCTCGAACTCGTCCTCATTTCACATTATTTAACAAAGAGATTGAGATTGTAGATTCGTTTTCTTATCTAGGAATATTGATGAATTACAATGGGAGTTTTCATAAAACGAAATTGAAACTGTTGGAACAGTCAAGAAAAGCTATGTTTGCTGTTTACAAGAAAATAAGAAACATCCCTCTTCCTATTGATCTCCAGTTAAAAGTATAAGATTCCCTTGTTTTACCAATATTGATGTACTCAGTAGAAGTATGGGGTCACGAAAATATTACAGCTATAGAAAATCTTCATTTACAGTTTTGTAAACATATACTCGGCGTTAGGAAAAGTACGTGTAATTACATGGTATATGGTGAATTAGGGAGATTCCCTCACTATATAGAGGTTAAAAACAGAATTATTATGTTCTGGCACAAATTGATTATCTTTCAAGTAATATATATAAGTTGATGTTAAACTTGCAAACAAATAATATCATGGAATTCAAATGGATGCATAATGTTAAAAATATTTTTGAAGAAACTGGTTTGAATTATATATGGGACTTCCAGAATGTATGTACATATAATAGAGAATATTTAAAATCTATCGTAAAACAAAGATTACAAGATCAATTTGTACAAAAATGGTTTAATGATATAGAGAATTCATCAAGAGGTCGTACTTATTCTATTTTTAAAAGTAATTTTGAATTTGAAAAGTATCTTGTGAAACTAAAGCCAATAGATAGACAAATCATCATAAAATTCAGAACCTCGAACAATGGACTGGGACCCCTGAAGTAAATAGAACTTGTAATCTATGTTTTACGGAAACGAATATCATTAGTTGTTTCAATGCAGTAATGAAATGGTGAAACGTTTACGAGAAATGTATATACCAAGTTACTATTATAGAAACCATAGTGTTATCAAAATGAAAGGCCTGTTTACTATATGTAACATTACTGTTCTGACAAATATATGTAAGTTTTTGAAAAAATTTGTAAAACTTTTGATTGAGCATGTACATCACTAATACATATTGTAATGCACTGTCGCGCTATGGGCCCAATATACTTGTACAGTTGGTAGTAGACTAAAGGTTACACCCTTGTGCACACGGAGTGCACGAGGTTTAGACTACAGGTAGACACGGAGTGCACGAGGTTTAGACTACAGGTAGACACGGAGTGCACGAGGTTTAGACTACAGGTAGACACGGAGTGCACAAGATTTAGACTACAGGTAGACACGGAGTGCACTACGTGTGAACACGGTGTCCACTACAGGTGGACATCGTGTCCAGGTACATTGAGACCTAGGCAGACAAGGTGATGTGTTACAGTTAGGGATCGGGGAAGAATAAGTTCTTCAATTTGAAATAATACATAATTATAATTTTTAAGTGTTATTTTTTTTAATTACAACATCTACAATTTAATGTACAGTATACATAACTATATAATACAATATTTTTTTAGTATACACGAATAAAACCTTTTCGCTGCAAAAGTAATAAAGATTAATTTATATTCATTAAGTATATGTCTATTTAATTTTATATCAGTAGTTTCCATTTCATATCTTAAATTGTCTATATTACGTTCTCAAAAGTAAATGTTTTATGGGTAAATTGCATTAAATATATATATATATATCATTTACATGAAATAGTAAATACAAGCATTTTCACAAGTCAAAAACAACTTTAAATTGCAGCAAAAACTAGCCCTTATGTGCTTTTGAGACACTTTTTTTATGATAAGCTATCAGTAATACAATCATATACCGGGTAATACATACATAGCTTTTAAATGAAAAGATTTGGTGCCTATCAATCAGTTGTCTAGCGATACCCTTGTAGATTGTCTTTCATTAAAATATATACACTTTTATAATATTTTTCTTGCTATTTTAAGTTCTAAAAGTATTGTACGTAAAAATAGCTTAATTACATATTCTTTATTAAAAATTGAACATCTTTAAAAGATCATGCAGAATTAAATCCACTTCAAACTATATGACGTCCTCCACTAATTGGTGACTAGTCTACCTACAAGTACCCAATTCAGCTTGTTATGATTCTTAATTACCGGTACACACAATATGTTTATGATCCCAACCCCGCAAGTTATCTTGACCGTATATTGCGTCATGGTCCAATAATTATAACTTGTCAAGCATACAGGTAAGCCACAGTATCCAGCTATACAGGTGCCTCAAGGTGACCATCGATAGATGGCCAGAGGGCAGAATCGTTGCCTTCTGTGTTTGCACGGCTTTATGAGAATGGGGGCAGTATCTTTATATAATATGTGATTTTAGAATTGTTTCTATGGAAGTTTGTTAAGACAAACAAATATACTTTACCGTTTAAAAATCATATAGGTTCATGAGTTTGAAACACATAAGTACCATTCTTATTAGATACATGTACATGCTTGTTGTAGAGCCTGGGTAAACATGAAACATGTACACGTTTCCCGAGTGTGGTGGTGGGGGGGGGGGGGGGGGGGGGGGGGGATTGGGATGAGGTAAAAACTGGCTGCCAAAACATATAGTAAGTTGTGCTGAATACACCTCAATTATTATTGTCACAATTATTGTCATGACAGGCAGCCGTGAAGTGGAGCTGACGGTAGCTGTACAATGCGTAAATCAAGCATGTCTGTCACAACCTTGAATTAGGTAGATGGGGATTGGGATGAGGTAAAAAACTGGCTGCCAAAACATATAGTAAGTTGTGCTGAATACACCTCAATTATTATTGTCACAATTATTGTCATGACAGGCAGCCGTGAAGTGGAGCTGACGGTAGCTGTACAATGCGTAAATCAAGCATGTCTGTCACAACCTTGAATTTACCAATAACACATGTATATATTATAATCAATTAGGGATTTGGAATGAGGCAAAAACTAGCTGCCAAAACATATAGTAAGTGATGCTGAATTCACCTCAATTATTGTCATGACAGGCAGCCGTGAAGTGGAGCTGACGGGAGCTGTACAATATGCGTAAATCAAGCATGTCTGTCACAACCTTGAATTTACCAATAATGTATACATGTATATATTATAATCAAAATTAATTTAGATTAGGTACTTATTCAACATTGTAATATGGTATTTTATATACATAGTCATGATAATCAGGTTTCTGATATATGTAAAAAGCCAGTGTAAAAAATTAAATTAATGAAAAGATATCGGATGAAATATGATATTCCAATAATCTTGAAATAAATGTTTTAGTTAATTATACACTTGGTATTTAGATTATTTTTTTATTTTAATATATAAAGCTTCATTATCAAATAAATTAAAATGCACTACCAGTTAAAACACATATCCCTATTGACTAGCATTGTTGTATAACTGTACGTATTTGTGTGATGAGTACAATGTATGTATGTAAAGAGGCTGCCACCTAGGTACAGCATGCTATAAATGGACCCCCTGGGGTTGGGATTAAGTACTACATACATGTATATACAGGTGTTGTTAATATGTGATACACTTGACTGAACATATTGAAGGGTGCCCAAAGAAGGCCCCAGGCCCCTGACCCCATTATGACCAATGTTAGGTAATTTAGATTATCATACCTGTGTGGTTGATGGAACAGTATGAAGTCCAAGTGACCATGGCAACTGCAGTCCTAGCCTAGGGGTCTACCTTTCGAGCAGGCAAATTTTAAGTGTACAATATAATACATGTATGGATCATACATTGTTATCACGTAACTCACGCGGGTTTGTAAAAGAAGGTCAGAATAGGATATTGTCAAATTATCAAGGTTTCTAGAATTAAAATAATTGTGACAAACTCAGTATTTAATAAACAACTTTGAATCTACATTTTAAATGGGTAGAAGTTGGATTTATTTTGATTCTATCTGTTTGATTTGTTAACAGGCATGTGACCTACATTTTAGCGATCGGTCCTTTGAACAGTGTTGATGCTCACGGGCAGCCACATGCCCGATACTAAATTTTTGCTTTCTTAAGCCAGTGCTTACAGGTTCCTCAATCGGTTGACACAATAAAATGTAGTTTCTAATGCCGATTTTTAACGTCAATGGACGATTTCTCATTTTTCCAATGCTTTGCAACGAACCAGGTTCCATGTAGCAAATGTATACGTATTATACATATGACAGGATTAAAACTATTTCGCGCACCTTGCCAGATAGAAAACTATATTCCATACATACATAGTTAAACATTTTATGAAGAATTTAATTTGTTTATATTTATATGTCCTTGCTTTTATTATGCCCATCAATATATTCTTTTTAATCAAAATATTTTGCCGATCAAAATATCTCTTTGGCGACGATTTGCTTACACTGAAAATCTTACTTCACGCAAGGTTCATCACTTTATGCATTCGAAAAAGAATTTCATCTTTAAACTACATATAACTAGCTAAGAAAAATATTTTTTTCCTGGGAAAATGCGGACTTGAACTATCCATTGATGAGACATAACCAGAACGTGGTTTACCGTACGCAGTTAATTTGCTTTTATAACTTCTAATAAACGTCCTTATTTATAAATTAAATTGTATGATAATATATATTGATACATTTTACTTTATATGTATCTATTCAAATAAACATTACAGTACGAATGATTTCCAGTAATTAACGGCAATTTTTATGTTGCAATAAATATTATGTTTCTGATCGCAATAAATATTTCTATCTGTCAAAGTCCATATAGACTGCAGAATAAATACATGTGTTCTCATATCTCTGTGGATTATCATCTAGTCTGTCTGTGGTCTTGATGTAGTGGACATTTTACCTGGACACGATGTCCACCTGTAGTGGACACCGTGTTCACACGTAGTGCACTCCGTGTCTACCTGTAGTCTAAATCTTGTGCACTCCATGTCTACCTGTAGTCTAAACCTCGTGCACTCCGTGTCTACCTGTAGTCTAAACCTCGTGCACTCCGTGTCTACCTGTAGTCTAAACCTCGTGCACTCCGTGTCCACTCGTAGTTCACACCGTGTGCACAATGTGTAACCTTTAGTCTACTACCAACTGTATGTTTATATTATGTATAGTACCTCCTTTACATACTTGTATGTCTGAGAGTGAAATAAAATCTGAACCGTAGTTCACACCGTGTGCACAATGTGTAACCTTTGTCTATTATCAACTGTACGTAGCGAGTACTGGCCATGGGGAGCCAGGCACCTTTGACTGGAGTCCTTCTAAAGACCTGAATGGACCTGAACGGGACCTGAAGGAGGACCTGTTTGTGCCGGAGGCTCTTTACATTATCCGTATCCCTCGTCCTTATTTCAGTCGCTATTTATAATTTTAGCAAATATTACAGATAAAATAGTTTAATTCTCTGTTAAAGCTTACCTTCCACAACCATTTGTTTTGTTTTCAGCATGCCGCCTCATCCGTCAGCATCACGCGGATGTTCTACGGGATCGCGGGAAATCTAACGTCACAAAGCTATAAATATAAAGCCTCGCTGATTGGCTAAACGGACTATGACGTTATTTAAGGAATGATTTTTTATTTTTTGTTGTTTACTGGTGTGTAAAACTGCATTTTTTGTACAGATATTTTAAATGACGCGCGTCCATATGCGGAGCTTGCACCAGAATTCCAACCCGTCTACTGGGGGTGCTAGTGAGTTCAGGGGTAATATGACTGAAGGCAAGGCATTAAAGTCTACCTCCACATATGAATGAAAAAATCACGGCTGTCAGTGTGTAGGATTGCATTTTTTACGGTGGCTGATTTGTGCCATTTCGTCTTTTCGTCTTTTCGCCCCGAAAAGTTTTTTCGCCCGAAAAGACGAAATTGTTTAACAACTTTAAATTTCGTCTTTTCGTCTTTTCGCCCCGAAAAGTCGTCTTTTCCCCGATAAGACGAAATTTAACAACTTTAAATTTCGTCTTTTCGCCGCGAAAAGACGAAATGTCAAACACGAAAAGACGAAAGTGATACACGCTAATTAGTGACTTTGATTCTCGTCTTTTTCGCCTTCAAAATTCTCGTCTTTTCGTCTTTTTCGCCCCGAAAAGACGAAATTTAACAAACCTTAATTTTCGTCTTTTCGTCTTTTCGCCCCGAAAAGACGAAAATTAACAAACCTTAACGTCTTTTCGTCTTTTCGCCCCGAAAAGACGAAAATTAAAATTTTCGTCTTTTCGTCTTTTCGCCCCGAAAAGACGAAAATTAACAAACCTTAATTTTCGTCTTTTCGTCTTTTCGCCTTCCGGTCTGGTGTGGAAGTCAATTTGAAATCTTTTTATCTTAATACAGGCGCGGATCCAAGGGGGGGCGGACCCGGCGTACGCCCCCCCTAAAATAGGAGAGAGAAAAAAAAGAAAAAGGAAAAAGAAGGGAAAAAGAAAGAGGGAAAGGAAGGAAAAGAAGGAAGAAAGAAAAAAAAGAGGGAAAAAAAAGGGAAAAAAATTAAGGAATTAGATAAAGAGTGAGAATTAGACAGAAAGCTCCATTTCCTACCTTTACCGTTTGATGTTATCATTTTAAAATCTAAAGGTATTCGACTTTGTGGTACATTCATGCATGAACATACTTGTATCCAGGCGCAATGGAATAATTATAAATTTTTTTCGTGTAAGTTAAGGGTTTTATCTCCATCGCTTAAAAGGTACAATGTAAATCCTCTTCAAGTATTTACTTTTTCCAAAAAAAAAAAAAAAACCCCGATAAAATCCCAATATATTAGATAATTTATTGTCATTAATATTCAACATTGACAGGTTATATCTCGATATCCTTAGCAATAAAAGAATAGGGGCAGGGGTTGGGTGGAAAGAATTGTAGCTGGCCTATGAGTGTTCGCTAGTTGACTATAATCATTCCCTTCGTTTTCCAGGTTGTAAATGAGTTATATCACACATTTTTGAATCAGCATTAAAGTTCTGTATTAAATCCGACTATCAATTCACAAATGTGTTCGTACTTTCAAAACGCCAGTTACAAGATCACTACTGACGCCGAATGCTTCTAGAAGCCTTTATTTGTCCTAAGAAAATGTGTGTAAAGAAAAAAAGTGGAATGCGACAGAAAAATGAGAGCTTCTAGGGTCTGGGTGCACCCCATGGCCAGATGCCTTCCTTTTTTGTTTCAATAAAAAACATATCTTAACGATAATGTTATAAGATAGGCAAACGATGTTAAAAATTAATGCACATGACAAAAGGCTCCCTATTAGAAAACAGGATGATAGCAATGGCTCCTGGCACCTTATGGCCATAGACAAGACCACTAACCTTCTTTTCTTTCATTGTCCAATACACGAATTATGAAGATTTGTAAGTTAGGGAAAATAAATTATCTAATCTGACAGATAATTTATAAAAGTAAAAGCTTATATCGTTAAAAAAAGTTCACATACACTTTCATTAGTCCTATAAAAACTTCAATAGGCGGACCCTAGCTGCAATATTGTAGCTCAAAAGACTTTTAGACTGAAAATGGTGTCTTCCTTTAGAGCTTACAATTGTTCCCTATTACTTCAAAACCTTCAAAAAAGTATGAAAAACTGTGGCCCGAGTGATTTTCGGAGGCAGTGCTCCACTACGATACATAGGGACCAAATTCGTACCCGGCCTAAAGGCATAGTAGGCCGGGTAAGTATATTCGTTCTAGGCGGCCCCCCAGACCCCCATCCTTTTCTTTGCTTCGTGCCTCTATGAATAGATATTCAAGATTTTAGGCAGTGCAATTCTATAACTTTATATTTCAAAATATGACATTAGACGTCAAAAATAATAAACGAACATTTTTACATGGCTTCAATTATTTTTTGGAAAAAGTGTACATTTATTCGAGGGCTTCTGGGGGGCTTAGGCGGCCCCCAGACCCCCGCCCTTCTTCGCTTTTATTCTCCATATGAATATTAAGATTTTTGATATTGCAATTCTGTAAGTAAAAAAATTCAATCAAAACTTCAAATAAAAAATATGACACGAAAACCATAAATAAACATCCTTAAATGGCTTCAATTATTTTCTGGAAAATTGTGTTCATGAAATCCACTCAGAATGCAGGATTTGCACCATTTATTCGAGAGCTTCTGGGGCCTAGGCGCCCCCCAGACCCCTCGCCTGATTTGCTTCTGTCCCACGCCCCCCCTCTAACCTCAAAAACCTAAAATCCGCCCCTGTAATATGACTTAATTGTTCAATATAGAAGTTCATCAAAGTAGTTTATGATAACAATCGATTTATTAAATTGATAGTATTACAAAGTATCTTCATCAATAACTAAGATTAGAAGTTTTAAAACAGAAGTCAACGTGTTTGTTTACAGCAGTTACGTAGATTTCTCACACGTGGCATATGCCACGTGCCACTAACAGATTTATCATTCCGCAAATCCTTTAGCGTGATTGATACATTTTTTTTTTAAATTCATTAATATCTTATTTTTTTTGTGTTCTAATCGCCCTCTTTAGCAATCACGCTTATCAAAACATTGCCGTGTATATGTAAGGACCATAATGAACTTAAGATGCTAAACATAGCACTTACAGGAGTTGCCTCCCTCTACCCTACACAACTTGAAAAAAAAAGTTGTCGGCGGGTATTATTTGAAAGCGTTTGAACCACGGATAACTTGTTAACAAAATAATTTATGAAAGACAACTCGTGAAGACTTTGAGTTTAAAGGAAGGACTTGTACCAAAGCAATTGCTCAAATACAGTTAATTATAACAGTCAATCAGTAGGTACAATGTACTGTGTATTATTTGAAAAGACATTTTGACTACATACATGACATGGTCTTCATCATAATTGTACATTAGAAATTACATTATAATCTCCGTCGTATATGATAGATGACAAAGTATATCTGTAATTTGTATTTTTCGGGGCGAAAAGGCGAAAAGACGAAAAGACGAAAATTAAGGTTTGTTAATTTTTCGTCTTTTCGCCCCGAAAAGACGAAATTTAAGGTTTGTTAATTTTCGTCTTTTCGGGGCGAAAAGACGAAAAGACGAAAAGACGAGATTTTTGAAGGCGAAAAGACGAAAATTAAAGGCGCTAATTAGCGTGCTTCACTTTCGTCTTTTCGTGTTTGACTTTTTCGTCTTTTCGTCTTTTTCGCCGCGAAAAAGACGAAATTTAAATTTGTTAATTTTCGTCTTTTCGGGGCGAAAAGACGAAAAGACGAGAATTAAGATATTTAATTTTCGTCTTTTCGCCCCGAAAAGAAAGACGAAATGGCATAAATCAGCCACCGTAGTTTTTTCCTTGTATTTTCGTGTATGTGTTACCTTAGAAGTGCTTCGGGCACGAAGGGCTGCGCCCTTATTAAATCGTCTATCTAATACTCGACCTTTCTCTTTAGTTTACACTATTTGACTCTCTTCACCATCATCCTTAACAATGAGGGAGGAGAAATAGGTTCCCATGTACCCCTCTGGCATTTTTATGGAACATGTTTTTTTTTCATTTTATGCTTGTTGCCATTGACAAATAATGTCCCGTAGGGTCATATGTATATACCCGGCCTTCTATGTTTTTCCGGCCGACTGTAAGTTACACTACATGGTACTATATAGAGTATTTTTTACCGTTTTTTATCTAGACCTCTAAAACGTCTAAAATGGTTATAGGGCACTCTGGTGGGTCCAAGATTATATAATCTGTTACTAATTCTCGATCAGATCCCTGTGGTCCTGAGGTGATGTTACTTATACTTTTTCTTGCATTTTCACTATGTAATCTGTTACGTATTCGAATATTTTCAACCCTGGAACCATCTGAGAATTAGTTACAGTTTATATCATTCATGGACCCACCAGAGTGCCCATAGACCGTTTTAGGGGTATAGATAAAAAAAATCGGTAAAAATCATACTTTACATTTACTATACACGTAAAGGACACAAAACTTCTACCCAACCTAGCTTTAGCGGCTAAAAATCACATTTCTAGCACGTCTTCACAAAAACGGCTACTACCGTTGGAAAAAGCGATAGTTTCCCTCTCAAAATCATCCTCACACACCTATACAAAGTGCTCTCACCTTAAAAAAATAACACGCAAATATTCTCAGATTCTCAGATCCCTGTGGTATAACCGATCGGTTTGTTTGATATGTTGTGCCAGCAGTCCTCATGCTTTAGTAGTGTCATGCAAATGTGTCACGTGATTTGTGTACCTGTTCGTGCACCTGTACGTTCTTTATGTTCGCATTCACGCACTGGACAGAGACGGCTGGACATCGTTTTTCATTGCTATCTACATGTATTTACCACACTTAGACAGATTAAAGTGGTGGACACGTTCTCTTCAAACGTAAGTTATTCTGTGTGATTTATTATTAATACCATGAAATCTTCTGAAGAACGACAAGAGCCGCGAAAGCGCTTGGGAGAAGCTATTCTTTTTTTTTTATATTTTTGTTCTTAAGCGATACTGTGGCGTCCGGCGTCCGTCCATCAACAATCGACTTCTTCCCATAATCACTCGTCGGAATTCACAAAATTTGAATGATAGCATCCTTCTCATAAACTAAATGTAGAAACCGGTAGATATAGAAATATAGACAGACACATTCAAAAATGTATATGTTGTGATAATGATGACATTGAAGACGAGTACCATTTCATAATTAAATGCAATAATTACTTAGATATTAGAAACCGTTTTATCAAAAAATATCATCATAATAATCCTAGCATGGCCAAATTTATTCAACTTCTGGAAACAAGAAATAATAAAGAATTATCTAATTTAGGAAAATTTATAGTTTTTGCCATGAAAAAAAGAATAAATACTGTTTGAAACAAATGTAGAAACACTCTCTACACTAGCGTAGCGGTCGTGCACGTGTTGGGTGTATCTACACTATGTATGTGTGTCTGTGTGTTAAATATCTATGTGATTGTATATTGTAAGTTTTGTTGCACTGTATATATTCATGCACTTTTTTCTGATGAACCGTAAGGTTCAAGGAATTAAAGAATTGAATCCTTATGGATTACTGACTGTAAATTGTTCAAGTGATGGGGCTGACCCCCCCCCCCCCCCCGAGACTTGAGGGGCGGTGTCAAAAGGGATCAATTTGGCTGTTACCATATAAGCATGGGATATCACTCTTAATGCCAATGGTAGCATCCTTATAGGGTGGGGATTCAAAATTATTCAAATGATGGGGCTGAACCCCATGGGGCCTGAGGGACGGTGTCAAAAGGGGTCAATTTGTCTATTTCCATGTAAACGACTTCTTCTGTAGGTAAGCATGGGAGAGCACAAAAATGCAATGGTAGCATCCTTATAGTGTGAGGATTCAAAATTATACAAATGATGGGCTGACCCCCGGGAGCCAGAGGGGCGGGGTCAAAAGGGATCAATTTGGCTTTTACCGTATAAACTACTTCTTCTCTGTAACTTATCATGGGATAGCACTCATAATGCAATGGTAGCATCCTTATAGGATGGGGATTAAAATAGTAAAAAGATGGGGTTGACTCCCCGTCATATAAACGACTTCTGCTCTGAAACTAAGCATGGAAGAGCACTCATCATGCAATGGTAGCATCCTTGTAGAGTGGGGATTCAAAATTGTACAAATGACGAGGCTGACCCCATGGGGAATGATCGTGAGTGGCAGGGTCAAAAGGGGTCAATTTGGCTATTTCCTATAAACGACTCCAGAAACTATGCACGGGATAGCACTCTTTATTCAATAGTAGCATCCATATACGGTGGGATTCAAAATTGATAAATGATAGGGCTGACCCCCGGGGGCTTGAGGGGCGGGGCCAAAAGGGTGAATTAGGCTACTTTTTCATATAAATTACTTCCTCTCTGACAATATGTATTGGATAGGATATTCCTATGGTATATATATCATCATTATTTGGTATGGATTTAAAAACAAACAAATCGTGGGTCAATTTGCTAATAATCTTATTTTCTAATTGTAAGATAAATACTCTAAAAAAAACAGGTGAGAGACACAAGACGTCTGGATATATTTATGATGTTAGTTTGAAATTCATGCCAGGTCTTAGACTATTCTAAGACGTTCATTGGGAATATGGGGCATTTTAAGGGTCTAAATTTAAAAAAAAATAAAAAAATTAGAAACGTTCTAAACTAATTTCCAGATCCTCCACAGGGATCTGAGAATTAGTCACAGTTTAGACCAGAGTGCCCTAAGACATATTTAGACGTTTTAAAGGTCTAAATCAGAAATCGGTAATTCTCGTATCCCTGTGTGATCCCCGTGATGTGGTGAGTTGACCACTTTTCACTAACCGGTCGTAGTATCCTATTGGCTGGATTAATATGCTGGTCACGTGGCACGAGGACTATTGTTGGTTCTGAATTTGGCGCCAGATCTCTGCCCACTTCTCAGATTTTCTCTGACGATACTGCACGCTCTTTGCTACCTATCCAAGATTCATCATGGAACTCTTCGTTGCGCTCTTCCTGGCATTGGAGGTGATCCTTCAGTGTCTAGGCAAGTTTGTGTACTGTGGTAAGGTATGTAACGTTCGTTTTTATTCCTAGTCCAGACTAAAGTTTTAAGTTATTTTCTTATTTAAAACATTTTTTATCTGTGTAAGAACAATGGGATCGGGAACAAGTTATTTCAACTTATGAAGCCTTCTCATATTCACGGCAATATATATATAATAGATGATTCTGATTTTAAAAATATTTTAATATTATTAAAGTAATAATTACACTTAAAGTGAATAGTCGGGCAAAGAAAACCAGTCTAAATGCGTTCATTGGCCTTCCAAAAGTTCTCACATATTAATACGGCGGTAAAGTTCTGCTTAGTTTCCCAGTTCTGACCATTAAAGTAAAGAAAAGTTGAAAGCATTGAAAGCGAGGCTGCGCGGAAATGGTCTGTGCTTTTTTCTTAATTATACATTCAAACTCGTATAGTAAAGATACTGTACATGTATCAATACTTTCCAGCTTCTAAAGGTTGTAAAGCCTGTTAGGTATACTTACTATTACCACAGGCATTTGGCTCTATAGACATTTTGCTCTCTTTATGTAATACTGTACAGTATCATACATATATATATGGAGAAAATGTCTATAGAGCCAAACGCCTGTGCTATTACTACTAAACTTTAATTCCACTTAGCGAATGATTGAAATAGGTGGCTGATGTAATTTTGATGCTGAATATTGTTAGTTATATGTAATAAATAAGGAGATTGACAATATATCATAGTATACATGTAAACTTTAGATAGAGCTCTGTTAAAGGTACAATATAGGTAACTTTTCAGTTTTTAGGTCACCTGTGACGAAGTCTCAAGTGACCTATTCTAATCGCCTTTTGTCCGTCGTCGTCCGTCGTGCGTCGTATGGCGATAAACAATTTACTTTTTCGACTTCTTCTCCAAAACTACTGAACCAAATTTGTTGAAATTTTGCAGAAACTTTTCATAGCCAAAGGTCCACCAAAATTGTGAATTATATGGTCCCAGCTCCCTAGGGGCCTGAGGGGTGGGGCCAAAAGGGGTCAAATAGGCTAAAACTTCAAAAATCTTCTTCTGAAATTCCAGAAATGGCAGAATCAAATACTCAAAGGTCTCAAGGCCCTCTACAAAAATTGTGAATTACATGACCCTGGGGTCTCAGGTTTCCCCCTGGGGAGGGGGGTCAAATTTACTATAGTTTATGTAGTGAAAACACATTTTGGAGCATTATTTGGTCATTTATAATAGAAAATTAGTTAAATGTTGTCAGAATTATCCCTATGAAATGGCCATTGAATCCTATTAACAAATTTTCCATGACCGACTCCTAGGGGCCTTTAGCGGTGGGGCCAAAAGGGGTCAAATAGGCATAAACTTCAAAAATCTTCTTCTGGAACTGGTAGAATCAAATACTCTTCATAGATGGAGAGGTCTTAAGGTCCTTTACGAAAATTGTGAATTATATGACCCTGGGGTTTCATGTTTCCCCCTGGGGAGGGGGGTCAAATTTACTATAGTTTATATAGGAAAAACACATTTATGAATGTTATTTGCTTATTTTTCATAGGAAATTAGCCAAACTGGGTTAGATTTTTTGCCTGTGACAGCATTTTATCGTCATATCCATATCGGTCTTGACCGACCCCAAGGGGCCTTAGGGGCGGGGCCAAAACGGGTCAAATAGGCTAAAACTTCAAAAATCTTCTTCTGAATTCACAGATTTGATGGAACCAGATACTCTTCATAGATTGGAAGGTCATAAGGCCCTTTACAAAAATTGTGAATTGCATGGCCCTCGGATCTCAGACTTTCCCCTGGGGAAGGGTCAAATTCACTATAGTTTATAGGGGAAAAAATACATTTATGAACATTATTTGCTTAGTTTTAATAGGAAATGAGTCAAACTGGGTTAGAATTATTAGCCATGAAATAGCATTTTAACACCATATCCATATTGGTCCTGGCTGACCCCAGGGACCAGAGGGGCGGGCCAAAATGGGTCAAAATGGCTTAAATTTCAAAAATCTGCTTCTGAATTCACAGGTTTGATGGAACCAAATACTCTTCATAGATTAAATAGTGAAATTTATAAAATCACTGACACTGACTGACTTCTAGTTTGGTTTTTGTTGTTTAACGTTGGCAAAGCAAATTGGAATTTTAAGCATAAGGTTTGGTAACATAATACACTATCAAAATAAAAATTCTAATACGAAGGTTCAACTTTAAAGTTTATTCTGATTCATAAATACTTTTAACAGATTTGAACCAACTTTGCATGCTGCTCTTTCTGTAGCAGCACTCAGGTGAAGGCCTCTTTGGCCTTTTTTTTTTTTTTTTTTTTTTTTTTTTTGTAATCGCAAACATTTACAAGAAAATTGCCACGTTCTCTAGATCCCTGCATAAAATGTTGACTAAAACTGGGTAATACGTTACTGACACCAAATGTGAAGTCATAAAAAAATATGAAATAATTAATGTGGCCCACAATAAATTCACGGAAACTCCGGAAAAACATTTTCTTGGCCCGATCGATGTACTAGTAGCTACAATGTATAGGCTAAAGGCACATACCACAGGAGTCTGACGTTCTGTCAATAATATAAAAAAAAATATCAAAAAAATACCCCTATATACTATATAAAATAGGATAAAGGTGTTTTTTTATATTTATACTATACATAAGTCATTATATAAAATAGTATATAGAGGTATTTCTTATATTTATACTATACATAAGTCATTATATAAAATAGTATATATAGAGGTATTTTTTATATATATTTCAACTATCTGTTATTGACAGAACGTCAAACTCCAGTGAACATACATGTACGAAACGCTTCCGTAATTGTCGTGACCCGATCAACTTCGCACGGGAAAAACAAACATTTTAGATGTGCAAGTCTAAACACAGGGACCTAACACAAATTTGTAGTCAATAGTATATACATGTTTTATGGTATCAATTATTTCTTTTTAAAGTTATAGATGCCGTATTTTTCATACTCGTGAATCAAGATGAGTTTTTAATATGTTATTCATTACCAAAAGTAACCAATTTTTGAGAATTACACTACTTTCTATCCATAGGTTTTTATTTTACAAGCACATATAAGAGCTGAAAATGATTTTTGGCATTATATTTATATTTATAGTGAATTGAAATGAGTACATACGGTCAGACCATGAAGCCAAATTGTGGTCTACAATTTCATTTCACATTTTTACAGTGTTATTAGTAATTGTAAAATTATAATTGCAGGTATGTTTCCATCTAAACATACATAACGCATAAAATACAACAACTTTACAGTATATGTGTTGAGGCTAATATTTATAAGGCATCTGAAGTCATTTGAATGACTTTCACAGCTTAATTCGTCAAACCTTGTGGTTTTCAATAGATTAATAAAGAAAAAATAACATCAATTTTTTTTGTCCAGTTACGGCACATATAACTTTAATGTTCGATATGCGTCACTGATATGTAGAGCCCGTTTATAAAAACAACTCGGATACACAAAAATATGTCTGTTTTTCTCTACCGTAGAGTTCATACCCTTGATATTATAATACATATATAGGGGCCAAAGAAGTAATATCAACAGGATTTTCCAGATGACACGGGATCCAATCAAACGTAATGGTCTTGGGGTACTCTGGTGGGTCCATGATTATATATAATCTGTAACTAATTCTCAGATCCCTGTGATGTAAATAACAGGAACAGCTTCCTAGACAAATGAAATAGGTTTATAAGGTCACTCATCATTTGCCATGTGTCCTTCACCTAGGGAATGTGTATCCAGCTTGGTATGTATGCAAGCATATATGTATAGGGTTTCGATAAATTAACAGCAATGGATTCTCCCCCATTTCAAAGAAATCCAAAGAAAATCTTGATAATATCCATGTGTTTTTTCATAATATTACACACGACCGGTATAAATCTAAAGCAATTGTTGATGTTTGTCGTGTTTTTTTTTTATCTTATCTGAACTTCTGTCGTTCTTGTTCTTTGCCAGGTTGTGTTTTACACTTCCTTCCGCAGTTTGGTTGACCGGGTTGCGACGTCGCTCGCAGTGGTGGTTAGCCGTGGGCTTTCTCTTGCGGAGGCTGTGGTAAGATTTTAGATGTAAAAATTCATTATTCCCTACCGTGAAAAAGTGTTCAGGTCACGTGAGAAAGACTTAACCTAATCGCCTTCTGTTTGTATAGCGATAAACAATTTATATCTTCGACGACTTCTCCTAAACCACTTAACCAAATTCATTAGAAATTTGCAGAAGCCTCTCATGGCCAAAGGTCAACCAAAATTATGGATTACTGATCTCAGGGTCATATAGTTCACAATTTGTAAGTCCCCCCCCCCCCCCCCCCCCCCGCACCCTCAATGGAGTCCCTAGGGAACTTATTGTGTGTGTGTGTGTGTTTTTTTTTTTTTTTTTTTTTTACAGTACAAATATTTTATTCCCCCAGCTGTATGTGATGTGTATATACATACACATTAGTGTTTTGGTAAGAGCTGCCAGAGCTGGGTGCCCTGAGGTCAACTCCTCGAACAATATTGTCCTCCAAAGCATGCACCAATACAAATATAATTTTTACAGATAAATTTTGAAAGCCATTTTAGTTGAAGGGACATGCATATGTAACTTTTTGCAGAAAACAAATCAAGAAAATTACATGTGTATTGAGTATTCTGATAACAATGATTTGGAATTTATTGTTTTTGATTAATGTTTGTAGTAGAACTAGAGAGAATGTAATGTTTGTATCAACAAACAAAAAATAGAAAAAAGACACACACACATAGAAAGAATTATAGACAATACACAAACAAACCAAAAAGAATTCAAATCATACATATTTAAGTACTACAACATAAAACATCATACAAAGATTGATTGGCATATTTCAAGAACTATTCAAAAATGTATTTCCAATTGATCCATATTTGATCAAATTTCTCAATACACCTATTTGGTATTGACAGCTTTTTTTTCCAACATCATATTTTGTAAACAAAAACTCCATCAAACCTTCCATATTTATGTTTTGTTTTTTTCATGATACAGGAAAAAATACAAAACTTCATAATTTATTATAGAATATCAAAATTGAGTGGTATTGACAAATTTTCAGTCTCACCAAAGAGTACTGTATCTAATTTAAATTCCACAACATTATTAGTTTTTACGTATATTTTTCTTTTCATATCTTGCCATATTTGGAAAGATTTTTGACAATACCAAAACATGTACTGTTTCTAATTTAAATTCCATAACATAATTAGTTTTTTAACATTATTAGTTTTTACATATATTTTTCTTTTCATATCTTGCTATATTTGGAAAGATTTTTGACAATACCAAAATATGTGTTCTTTGGTTTCAACTTCTGTATTACAGATATTACATAATTTATTTCAGAAATATTTTTAATTTTTAATTGATGTATCTTTGGTAACTTTGAAAAGGTATACTGGAACCATTGTATTGATGTATCTTTGGTAACTTTGAAAAGGTATTTTTATATTTGTTCTTTTCCTGTGTATGCATGTTTCTAAAGACGTGCTTGTTGCTTCCATTTCCTCTCTGTTAATTACCAAGCATTTATTTTTTTCAATTAGACAAAAATACGTTAAGTTTACATCCCTTAATACTTTTAAATAAAATATGATTATGACTAGGTATGAATGGTCTATCTAGTTTATTTAACAAGTTAAGGTTATATTCAGATTCTTACATATTTTCTTTATACATTTCTAACTTAATAAGGTATTCTTCTTCTGGGTCTTCTTTTTCTGCCGGGACTTTGACCATTTTCTCAAACTTTAAGTCGGATTGCCATGAAATTTCGTAAGGTCATTTCTGGTGACCTGCAGATGTGTCGACCGTTTTAATTTTTTTTGACCAGCATCAAAGATGTTTAAATCAAATTCTAAATTTTTAAAGTGAAAAATACCATAATTGTGAGTAAAATAACAAATTTTGTCACGGTTTCAAATTTTCTAAAACCAGTAAGAGTTATCTCTCTTTATTCACTGCTCAGCAGGGATCCGTTAGCAAGTTCATTTTTATTGTTTTTAAGTTATAGATCGTATTGTTACTAGCGGCTAAAATTATTTTGAGGTCTTTTTTTGTGCAACTTTTATAGACCAGTAACCACGATGGCCGCCATGGAATACAATAGGTCAAAATTGAGCAAAAAGGAACATGGCTGAGAACACAAATCTAATACAATATTTGGAGAAGTTATTTGTGCCATGGTTCCTTTCATATACATATTAATGTATGTGTAGGAAGAATAAGGATAATCTGCACTCGGGATGAAAAAATGTACGTACAGTTTTTAAAAATAAATTGTGACGTACAAATAAATATTGTTCTTTGCCCTCAAGTTGATTACTAGTATATCCATATCCTTCATATTCACATACTCACGAGTCTTTCATATTCATAAATGATATCATTTTTTTCATAAACCATGAACATATCTGGCCAATATTTCAGCAATATTCTCTCTTGTATATCTGCTGAATATTTTGTAATATGCGCCTATACTTGTTTACTGAACTGTGTACTTGTGATCTTGCAGGTTGTGTACGCTACCTGCTGCTGCCGAGGAGAGGTTTTCCCTGTCCCTGCTGCTGACCAGCCTAGCTCCAGCTCTGTTGTCCCCGCAGTACCAGTCCCAGCATCACCTGTTCCTATCCGCAGATCTGGTCGTGCCACCCGCAGACCAGCTTGGCATAAGGATTATGTAATGTGATGTCATATATAATGTATTGTAATGTAATATCCTTTATCTGTTTGTCCATGGAATGATGTTGCTTGAGGATGTGGTAACCCCTCAAAAATCGTCCCAATTCCTGTCCCTCACCCAAAAATGTATACAATAGTATACACCATTAATTGGTTGTTCATTCCAACATCTAAGATCAGTCCCCATTTAGGTGATTTGGTAATTTCCTCCCAAATTCCGTTCCATACTTTTGTACCCTAAACGAAGAAGGGACATTGTTTTTGCTCCGTTTCGAATTACTATTATTACAACTTAAGGTTGTTTGAGGTACATTTTTTGTAAGATTTTTTGGGATACGGAATGCATTCAGTGATATGGTTATGTGGTAGGTTGTGAGGAACACATGAACACGTGTAGTGATACAACTTCCGGTTATTTGAGGTATATCATGTAATGCTATAAGGTTTTGACAGACATACTCTTTGGAGTGTGCATAAAGGGTTTTTTCCAGGATTGCATTCAAAGATGGCTGCCAGTGTCCACTTTTTAAATTCTTGAAAAATTTCTGAAATTTTGGTCTATTGGTATTGTAAATTGGTATACAATATATATAGTTTTAAGGTTTAAAGTTTTTGTAGGACACTGAACTCATGCAGTGATCCCAATAAGGTGTTAATTGAAATACATCACAAAATATTGAGGACGCTGACCACTTAGCAGTGACCCAATTATTGTTATTTGAGGTATAACTTAAGATTTTGAGGACACTGACCACTTAGCAGTGACCCAATTATTGTTATTTGAGGTATAACTTAAGATTTTGAGGACACTGACCACTTAGCAGTGACCCAATTATTGTTATTTGAGGTATAACTTGAGATCTTGAGGACACTGACCACTTAGCAGTGACCCAATTATTGTTATTTGAGGTATAACTTAAGATCTTGAGGACACTGACCACTTAGCAGTGATACGACTGCAATACTTGGTAAATCACAGGATTTTGAGGATACTGACCACTTGCAGTGACCCAATTATTGTTATTTGAGGTATAACTTAAGATTTTGAGGACACTGACCACTTGCAGTGATACGACTGCAATACTTGGTAAATCACAGGATTTTGAGGATACTGACCACTTGCAGTGACCCAATTATTGTTATTTGAGGTATAACTTACTTGAGATCTTGAGGACACTGACCACTTGCAGTGATACGACTGCAATACTTGGTAAATCACAGGATTTTGAGGATACTGACCACTTGCAGTGACCCAATTATTGTTATTTGAGGTATAACTTAAGATCTTGAGGACACTGACCACTTGCAGTGATACGACTGCAATACTTGGTAAATCACAGGATTTTGAGGATTATACTGACCACTTGCAGTGACCCAATTATTGTTATGAGATAGAACTTGCGATCCTGAGAACACTGACCACTTAGCAGTGACCCAATTATTGTTATTTGAGGTATAACTTAAGATTTTGAGGACACTGACCACTTGCAGTGATACGACTGCAATACTTGGTAAATCACAGGATTTTGAGGATACTGACCACTTGCAGTGACCCAATTATTGTTATTTGAGGTATAACTTACTTAAGATTTTAAGGACACTGACCACTTGCAGTGATACGACTGCAATACTTGGTAAATCACAGGATTTTGAGGATACTGACCACTTGCAGTGATACGACTGCAAGACTTGGTAAATCACAGGATTTTGAGGATACTGACCATTTGCAGTGACCCAATTATTGTTATTTGAGGTATAACTTAAGATTTTGAGGACACTGAACACTTGCAGTGATACGACTGCAATGCTTTAATTTTGACTCAACTGAAGTGTACAGAAAGTAGTTAATAGGAATATTTCGTCCCTGTCCCTAACAATACTCACATTACCCTACCCATATACCCTAGCACAATTAAGCACGCATTTAGTAAATAACATTCTAACCGCTACTTTCTATATGTACACTTGCAGTTGACCAAATTAACAGCCAGCGTCATCGGTGAAGAAATGCCGTTGACCAGCAATGAGTGCCAGGTAACTGCCCCACGTGGGATTTGAACTGGTCATCAAAAGGTGAAAGGTCCCTAATTAAAATACAGGAGACCATAAAGTCATTTAACAACCTTGGCTCCATTGAAAAAGGAAATGAATTTTTTTTCAAGATGGCGATTTTTGTGCCCATCATTGAAAATGTATTTTAAAGTACACTTGGTAAGGACAATGTCAGGATCGTTTTAGACATGTTGCGTTGATAGATAGAAGATGGTGGTCAGGGTAGGCATCTTTGATTTCGGATCAATCCAAAAAATAGCATATGTTTGAAATCATGTCCGGATAATTTCAGACAAGTATTACTATAAATCATACTAGTAGAAGTAGTTTTAAATAATGGACACTGTAGTGGCCATCTTGGATTTTGCATAGGCCCGGAAAAAAACACTTGGTTGGGACCATATTGGAAATTTAGGCAAGTTTCTGCGAAATTGTTAGGTTATCCTGACCTTTCAGGTCGACCTTATAAAGTATCACGTTAAAGTATCTAAGGTATCTAAAGTAACCATTTGCCCTTGCATCCCCCTCCCTCCCCGTTCCTGCACAATGCCATCTAAATCCAGGACAACAGGTAGAGAAGTTGTAGAATTAAATTGTATGTAATAAAAGGAATGAAAGCTAGAAAGAAAGAAAAAGTTAGAAATGAAAGAAAGTTGTAAGAAGTAAGAAAGTTTGTAAGAAAGTTAAGAAAGTTGTAAGAAAGTTGAAGAAGTTGTAAGAAAGTTAGAAAAAAGTTTGTAAGAAAGTTGAAAGTTGAAAGTTGTAAGAAAGTTTGTAAGAAAGTTAGAAAGAAAGTTTGAAAGAAAGTTTGTAAGGAAGTTTGTAAGAAAGTTTGTAAGAAAGTTTGTAAGAAAGTTAGAAAGTTTGTAAGAAAGTTAGTAAGAAAGTTAGAAAGAAAGTTTGTAAGAAAGTTTGTAAGAAAGTTAGAAAGAAAGTTTGTAAGAAAGTTTGTAAGAAAGTTTGTAAGAAAGTTAGAAAGAAAGTTTGTAAGAAAGTTTGTAAGAAAGTTAGAAAGAAAGTTTGTAAGGAAGTTTGTAAGAAAGTTGATGAAAGTTTGTAAGAAAGCTTATGAAAGTTTGAAAAAATGTTTCTAAGAAAGTTTGTAAGAAAGTTAGAAAGAAAGTTAGTTAGAAAGATCGTTAGTGTTAACGTGTGACGAATGAAAGCCCCCCTGTGAGGGGACATCTGTTTATATTTAAAAGGCTGACCCCAAGGCCCCAACCTTGGCAGCTTTCAAATGTATAAATGTTCTGGGGTATTAAAATTGTGTTTTTATGAAAAATGAAAAAAAAAAAAAAAAAAACAAAAAAAAAAAAAAAAAAAAAAAAAAAAAAAAAAAAAAAAAAAAAAAAAAAAAAAAAAAAAAAAAAAAAAAAAAAAAAAAAAAAAAAAAAAATAAAAAAAAAAAAAAAAAAAAAAGTTAATATTGTAAATAAAAATGTAAATATTGTAAATAAAAAAATTCACAATGGCAATACATGACATGATCCTGATGTCATAATAATTTCAAATATTTTCATATTTTTCAGGATAGTGATACCATGAAGATATGCGACAACCATCAGGACAAACCTCCTTTGATAGCGACCCATAATGCTTAGCAGAGCATCTGGACCAGGATAGTGATTCAATCAGGACAGTGACAACATCAGGATAGAGACAACCACCAGGATAGTGATACCATGAAGATATGCGACAACCATCAGGACAGTGACACCAGATAGCAAACGTTCTTTGATAGCGACCCATAATGCTTAGCAGAGCATCTGGACCAGGACAGTGATTCAATCAGGATAGAGACAACCACCAGGATAGTGATACCATGAAGATATGCGACAACCATCAGGACAGTGACACTAGATAGAAAACGTTCTTTGATAGCGACCCATAATGCTTAGCAGAGCATCTGGACCAGGATAGTGATTCAATCAGGACAGTGACAACCATCAGGATAGAGACAACCACCAGGATAGTGACAACCATCAATATTGAGAACCATCAGAATAATGACACCCGATGGCAGACGTAATGGCGACTAGTAGTGATTAGCAGAGCTCCATTCAGGTACATTTACTATTAAAAACTTATATTAAAAAAAGCTATAATTGAATTGTAAAATTAAACTACAGTGTTATTGCAACTGCATGTGTGTATTTTGTGCCCATCACCATCAAGTGGTGGGTCATTCAAATTATCTTTTATCCTTGGACCAGTGTCCGTTCGGAAATACTTAGGTATCACTATGTCTGCACTGTCGTCGTCGGGGAAATGGTTTCTGTGCGATAACTTAAATATTTAATGTCCGATTTCAATCAAAGGTTCATTGCTTTATATCGATAAGATCTCAGACGAGTTCGATAATTGTCAAAATCTGTCAATATTTACAAGAGTTACGGGACCTTAAAATTGTCAAAATAGATAAATCCATGGTTTCCACTCAATAGCTTTAGTATTTATTGTCTAATTTCAACCATTTGGTATATTGCTTTTTATCAATGTGATCTCGGATGAGTTCAATAATTGTCAAAATCCATCAATATTGTCAAGAGTAATGGGACTTTAAAATTGTCAAAACAGATAAATCCATGGTTTTCACTTGATAACTTTGGTATTGTCCAATTTCAACCAAAGGAGTAGATATGATAGGACCAGTATTTGGCCTTAATTTTTCAGGCCGAAAAAAATAACTCTGATCCCCATCTATTTCATATCAATAAATACTCTCATACTTGCCATTCATTAAAACATATTTTTTTATAACCATGTACACGATGTGTCCCACCTATGACGTCATCAAATTGATGATTTTCCTCTTCTCGCCAAATTTTGCTAGAAATTCATCATCTTTAGGTTAGAAAAGGCTTGAAATGAATTTGGCCGCCACCTTGGAGCAACTTTACATTTTGCATGGATATGCGTAAATACACGATACACAACGTGTGAAAATCTCTTTCTGCTCCACGAAGGCGGCGGCCACATTCATTTTTAGAGAAAACCACTCAAAAAGTATGATTTTTCAAGGATTTTTGTGAAAAATGGCGGGAAACTGCATGTTGATGACGTCATAGTGAACATAATTGGCACATGCGGGATATTTTCGAGATGTAATGTGTTAGCAAATGTATTCAGCTGTTATATGGCAAAATATGTTGTTCTTTACAGGAGAATTAATTTTGAGGCCATATTCGAGTCTTAACGTACCTTCTCCTTTGGTATATTGGTTAATAAGATCTGGGAGTGGTTTGATACTGGTCCAAATCCATCCATATTTGCAAGAGTTACGGGACTTGATAACTTCACCTAATAATTAACAATATTTTCAACTGTAAATAACTATTTTTGTGATGCTGTGCAGGCGACACATCCACTTCCGTGGAATTCTTGTGTCCATTGATAATTTATCAAAACTACAAAGGGATCTCTCTCAATTTTCATGCAAGAATAAAGGTTTCCCTAGTACCCTTGTTGAGCACATTGCATATTGGGGCTCATATGTCTAAAATAGCTAACAGACAGCTAATTAGAATTTGAATAGTTAAGTTTGTAACCACTGGGTTCAATCAGATCATATGTTTTTCACCAAACTAACTGATTTCACTTTTTCTCCCCAAATGGCAGCTGCAGTATCTTTTGGTGATCTACAAGGTTCATAACTCTTCTAAGTGGCTGTTCACCCCCAAGAAAAGGAAGTTTTATTATTGTAACTGTTGTTGGCAATTCAAAATAATTGGCATCTTAGGATTGTGATGATCACCATGATAGTGACAACCAGTATATCGACAACCATCAGGATTATAGTGACACACAAAAAAATGACAACCATCAGGATTATAGTGACACCATCAAAAAAGTGACAACTATCAGGATTATAGCGACACATCAAAAAATGACAACCATCAGGATTATGTGACACCATCAAAAAAATGACAACCATCAGGATAGTGATGCCCGATGGCAGACGTTCCGTGATGGTGACCATTAGTGATTAGCAGAGCTCCAAACAGGTACATTTACTATAAAACCTCATGTGTAAAGCTTACATCTAATTGTAAAGTTAAATTGCAGTTTTATTGCTCATGTTATTTCGAATCAACATACTATCTGTATATATGTTTCCCTAGTACCCTTGTTGAGTAGTAATTTGGGAAAAATATGTCTGCCAAGTAGCTAACATGCAGCTATCTTTTATTAGTGGAATTTTGTAACCGCAATCTTTAAAAGAAACTATAAACATGTCATATCATGATTTCCACTTTACTGAATGATTTCACTATTTCTCTCCAATGACAGCTGCAGTATCTTGACCACTTTTGGGGTTCTGCAAGGCACTGGACTCATTGGCTGTTCAATCCAAGACAAGGAAGTTTTAGTTTGGCGACTCTTGTTGGCAAACCCAAAACAGTAGGCATCGGAGAAAAGTGATACCATCAAGTTAGTGACATCCGTCAGGATAGTGACCACCATGAGGTTAGTGGCAATTAACCATCAGAATAGTAACAGCCAGGGTCATGTAAGGACGTGCCAGGTTTGTTGGTGGAGGAAAGCCGGAGTACCCGGGGAAAAATCACCGGCCAGTGGTCAGTACCTGGCAACTGCCCCACATGGGATTCGAACCCATAGCCATAACCATCAGGAATTTGACAACCATGAAGATAGTGACACCATTGGATCGTAACAACCACCAGGATAGTGACAACCCGAATGGCAACTCCAGTATCTGCGCACCTCATTTGGTGCCTGGCTCTTATCTCATCTCAAAAGAAGGAAGTCTGGTGACTCCTGTTGACAATCCAAAATGTTCGATAGTGATACCATCAAGATAGTGTCAATTATCAGGATAGTGAGACCCGATGGCAGACGATCCCTGATAAATAGTGATTGGCAGATACCGGTACCTTTCCATTCAGGTACTGTTATGAAATTTAGTAAATTACATTTTGTAAATCAAAGTCAGTTTCTTTTTTTTCACTCATTAAAGAGAGATAAAGATGTTAATGAATTATTAAACTTTAAGGTCAATACTTGAGTTATACACACTATCAATACGAACTGAATACCACTAATGGATCTGCTCTGGTGAGGTTTCCGTCTCGTTGAAGTCTCGATTCATCTTTAATTAAAGATTTTTAAAAACTAATTTTCACCATTTAATTTGTAGCAAGTTGCTATATAAAAATATGTTACGAAGTGGACTTCTTTTTGTTGTAAATTTTTCATATATGAGTTTGATTTGGCGGCCATTTTGAAAACGTGCATTTTTTACATTTTAAATTTGTAGAGAGGTGAAATTTCACCTTTTTAGCTTCAATAGTTTTACTTAACTTGTCAGTGCAACAACAGTTTTAGATATATTGAGTTAATTTTTGCTGTAAATCGTTTTGTTATGATCACTGAGATGTCAATGATAAGCATTTAAGGGGGAGATTATAACATATTGGTCTTTATTTTTTACATTTTAGTGAAAGATCAACTTCTTTGAATTTTTTACAAGAAAAGCTGAAAAATAACACATTTTGTAATTGGACAAAACATCAAACACACTGACCCCCTGTTTTTATGATGGTTTTAGAAACAACTTTGAGCTGCAAAATCTTAGAAAAAGTCAGTCATCAGAACTTTTTCTGGGAAGCGTTCAATCTGGCAAAAACGAGGAATTTTCATCTTCAAAATTTAGGGGGTAGGGGGGACATACACAGCTGTTCTGAGCAAAAATATGGGTTGACAGTGTGTTATTATTTTTGCTTTAAAACAAACTTTGGTTTTGTCAATTTCATGAATATTAAACTTATCAGACAACTAATTTGCAAAATATTGCTTTAGATTATCGTTTGTATAGTCAGACAAATTTTACTTTTAACCAGAGCAGATCCTTAATACCAGGATCGATTTAATAAAAAAAGTTTTCACACTAGTGCCAAAATCATTTACGAAATATTTCATTGAATTTTGTTACTCTGGGATGTTCCACCGCCGACAGAGCATAAACGATACCCATTATTATTTGAACGGTAGTTGATAGTTAATGATGTATGTATGTCTCTAATACAAAAATACATATTAAATCATTTATTTTGCTTTTGGTACATGCAAAATCAATACTTCATTCGATATAAGGCATAGTGCCATGGATTTCTTTCGGGACAAAATTGATTATTTTTAATATTTTTCTATTGAAATAAAAAAAGAAGCTCAAACTTTTCAATGGTGGTAATTGTGTAAGTAACTTTTGTAACTGAAGAAAAATACTAATTCATCTGCTCCTGTTTTTGATAGAGAAAAAATACTGTATGTCAGCGGTGGATCATCTTTATGTTTTTAGCAACTAGATCATATCAGTATGATGGTAGAAGGAGAAAACTATTTTTGATAAAGAGACTTATCTAGTGAACTAGTGTCAAGGGAGACAAAAGATTTTTAGCACGTTTATTCTTATAAAAGACGAATGCCTTTTTTTCATCATAACAGAAACCTCCCATCATTTGAAAATAAAGTCTTAAGGTTAAGAATATACATTATAATTATATTTATTTATTCTAAAAAATCTAACATTGCACAACTGAAGATAACAAATTCAAATTCTTGTCTCTGATTTCAAATTACATTGACTTATATTTTCCAAATAATTCAGAATTTCATATTCTAAAAATGACACATTTAGTAATGTTATGTTTTAGTCTATGAAGGCCAGAAGGGTCATTTTTTGCTCTTGCAATAACAAGTATGTTTTGAAAAATAATTCTTGATCATAATCTTTGGAAAAATTGTCATTGTGTGGCCTGTTTTTGGGTAAGAAAAAAAGAAGAAAGGTCCAAATTTCATTTTATATTATTCAATTAATGAATATAGAAAAGTAAAGTTCTTTAATCCTTTTACTCACTCTGCAAGACATTGACGAAAAACCTCCCAAATGACAGGACACAAACGACTAGACGGGACTGACGTGGGAGGCGCGTACGAACTGACCCTATCACTAAAACTACTAATTCACATTCTCACTCCAAAGGACTTAATTTCTATATTCTTTAGTCAATAATTTTAAGATAAACTTCAAAAATTATATTTTTTTATTTTTGAAAATATTGTCCTTCTACACATACTGGCTTGAGCTGTTATGACCATCTGCCTTGTAGACCAGAAAATAGCATTGAAAAAAGTGTGGTAATAAAATAATCATTGAAAAATCAATATGATATGGAATAAGATTTAGTAAGATAGATCAATTTGAAACTATACTGTCTTAATTTGTCGTTGATAACAAATTCAATTAAGGAGTTATCTCACTTTATTTCTAAATATCACCTACAGGTACTGTAGATGTCACCAGTACATAAGTGACCTACAGGTACTGTAGATGTCATCAGTACGTAAGTGAACAAAAAATCAAAATTATGGGATTTATGAATTTTATTTTGAAACAAATACGTGTACATTGTATATCATTTTTATATGGGGCAAATAAGTAATTCTAACAGTGTGGACAAAAGATTGTTGAATTTTCAAGGCGATCTGTCCCTTTGTCTATAAGGATCCAGTGTTATATGGAAAATAACTGTTGATATTACTTCCTTGACCAATATCATTTTTATGTATGGTTTCAAAAGAATTAAAGCACTTATGCATCTGTTAAGAATCATCAAGCGTCTACAAAAATCACGAGTTTTCTATGTATGTATTGCATTTTTTGTCTTTGTGTGACCAGAAACATATATATGGGCCATTTTTAGATTGGCAGATGTACTTCTGTATAGGCTAACGATATATATGCTCTTTAAATATGCTCTTAAATAGTTAAATATAGGAGAATAACTTTGATATGTTATAAAAGTTCAATAATTTTCAGATAGTTTTAGTAGACTTTGGAAATAAAAAAATAACATTTTAACTTACATACAATAATGTAATACAAAATGCACTTCCAGTTTTGAATGTCTGACTGTCTAAAATTAAAGTATAATTTTCTTATTTTCATGCTTTCAAAAATCATGACTATGATATGTTTAATCTTTGTATTGATGCAAAACTATGAATTAAAGTTAGCCGAGGGAAAATGCCTTTAATGTATAAACCAGAGGTCCATCTTACGTCAACAAAAACATATGTTTCTGGTGTGACAATGTTTTATGTTACAATATTGTCAGAAGGTTTTCCAGAGTTTTTACTATGTTGGTCTTATCTCTGGTTTTTAACCTTGGATATGAATACATGAGTATTTTATCATTGTACATTTGTATCAGCAAGATTTGAACCCCATCTTTGCTGCTTCTCATTTATAATGCTGAATAGAAATGTAAAGCAATTACAATACTTGTATGACAACCAATTTTTTTATAATTTATGTCATCAATAAATTATCATTTAACCTAATTAATAAATTATCATTTTAATAAGATCATTAATGAATTATCATTTTATCAACATCAAATAGATTCAAACGTCAAATCCTATTTAAAGATGCTCCACCGCTGACAAATGGTATTTTTTCACTATCAAAAACAGAAGCAGACGATTTAGTATTTTTCTTCAGTTACAAAAGTTACTTACTTCACACCATTACCACCTTTGAAAAGTTTGAGCTTTTAATTTTACTTCAAGTTAAAAATATGAAAAATAATTAATTGTATCCCGAAAAAATTCTGTGGCACTATATCCTATATGGAATGAAGTACTGATTGCGCAAGCACTTAAGGCGAAATAAATTATTTTATATTATTTTTTTTTGTGTTAATTAGGCATGAATAGACAGGATTAATTACAAATTATTGTTCAAATGATGAACATCATTTATGCTCTGTCGGCGGTGAAGCATCTTTAATCGAGGGGAACAATCATAATATTCTCAAATTGTAAATCAGTCCAACAACTTCAATTATTTAATACAGAATTAGATTTATTAGAAGGGTATACATATCTAGGTATATTATTTAATACAGAATTAGATTTATTAGAAGGGTATACATATCTAGGTATATTATTTAATACAGAATTAGATTTATTAGAAGGGTATACATATCTAGGTATATATTATACAGAATTAGATTTATTAGAAGGGTATACATTATACAGGTATATTAGAATTTGAGGTATTTATAGAAGGGTAATACATATCTAGGTATATTATTTAATACAGAATTAGATTTATTAGAAGGGTATACATATCGAGGTATATATACATTTTTTATTTTGATGTTAGCTTTTTTAAAGCAAGGAAACTGCCGAAAAAGCAAGTAAATCTATTTGCTATCTAAAAGAAACTTATCTATTCCTGTTGATATTCAATTCACTTGTAATGCCAGTTCTTTTGAAAATGTATCCATACAAAGTGTGAAGATTTGAAAATACAAATGTTATAGAAAAAGACATTTGCAATTTTGTAAAGGCATCCTTAAATTAAGAAAGTGTACAAACAATTTCATGCTCTTTGGCGAGCTTGCTATTGAAATAAAATACAGAATTATGTTTTGCACAACCTTATAACATTAAGTAAATGATCAAGTAACTTTTGTAAATTCTTTTAAATTAATGTCACATGTTAAAGATATTAGATCAATTAACTTTTGTAAATTCTTTTAAAGTAATGTCACATGTTAAAGATATTAGATCAATTAACTTTTGTAAATTCTTTTAAATTAATGTCACATGTTAAAGATATTTTATCCAGAGCTGACTTAAAGTAATGTTTGAATATATATAATCAAATAGCTAGTTTACAAAAGATGAATTTAAGACCAATTCATCAATTTATTCAGAAACTGTATGACGATATTGACACAGTTTGACATAGTAAAGTATTTTTATTAGAACTTAATGAAATGATAGCAAAATTATGTATACATTTAGAACCGCTTATATTAATCTACATGAAGAATCATGAATCGAAGACAGTTTCCTATTCTGCAAAATGAGAGAAATTGTAATTTATGTAAATCAACATTGGCAATGTATTTTATCTTTTTAAAATGAGCACAGGAATCAGTAATGTTTTAAGAAATAAATCTTATTCTAAAATAAATGCACTAATACTTATTCAAGTCAAGAACTAATGCAAGGAAAGTTCAATATATTTAATGGTAAAACCTAGATACAAATGGCAGATTCTTAGAAAATTTATGTAAACTAATTCAAAATCAATCTTTATCAAGTGGCCTTTCTGACCTAATTCATTACCTGTTAAGTGCTCTTGATTACTTTTCAATTATATATGTACATGTATATATGCTAAGAGCACTAATATTTTGATTGCTTTATGCCATATATCACATATTTATTACAAAAATTTGACTTCTTACATACTTTTATGAGTCAGAGAGAATAAATAAACCTTGAATCCTGCACTTAATCACTGGTCAGTTGAAGTTTCAGTGGCAGATTATTTGACCAATGAAATCTGACTACATGTCAGGTACTGCTCATTTTTAAGGGCCGAACAAGAACGTTAAGCCCAATCCATCATCATCAAAGGGCCCCGCTTGTCTCAGCCTGCAGATAATTTTTCAAGATATATCCATTGTACGGCTAAATTAGGAAATATATATTAATTCCAACACTTGTTGTTTAATAACCCACCCATATATATATATGTATGCATTTTTTGTCTTTATGTATGACAAGTTTATAGGTTACACTATTGTCAAAAGTTTTTCTAGAGGTGGTTTATTTTCCTGTGTTACAGTTTTTTATCTCTGGTTTTTAACCTTGGACATGAATGAATACTAGATACAATATTATATTATCAGCGGCAGATTATTTGACCAATGAAATCTGAAAACGAGATAACCATTGTAAAGTGATTATGAAATTTACCAACATAACTTATTAATTATTTAATACCCCCTCCCCCCCCCCCCCTACATGTAATGACTCCCATCCCATTTATATCTAAGGGTTTTCTATATGTACATGTATGTACTGCATAATTGCAAGTTTTTAGGTAACACTATTGTCAGAAGGTTTTCTAGAGTTTTTTTCTGTATTAATTACAGTTTTTTATCTCTGGTTTTTAACCCTCAGACATGAATACAAGAGTATAATTGTATCAATAAGATTTGTACCCCATATTTGCTGCTTCTCTTTTATATGGTAAACTATTGTCATATTTTCCAGAGTTTTTTTTCTGTATTGCAGTTTTTTATCTCTGGTTTTTAAACCTCAGACATGAATACAAGAGTATTGTATCATTGAATCAGCAAGATTTGTACCCCATATTTGCTGCTTCTCTATTATATGGTAAACTATTGTCGGGTTTTCCAGAGTTTTTTTTCTGTATTACAGTTTTATCTCTGGTTTTTAACCCTGGACATGAATACAAAAGTGATATATTATTGTATCAGAAAGATTTGTACTCCATCTTTGCTGCTTTTCATTTATATATCTATATGTATGTACTTCATATTTTTGTCTTTGTGTATGACAACTTTTGTCGTTACACTAATGTCAGAAGGTTTTCCAGAGGTTTTTTTCTGTATCACAGTTTTATCTCTGGTTTTTTATTTCGGACATCAATACAAAAGATTATATTGTATCAATGTGTCTACATATACCGCATGTGGGGGGCATTGTCACTTCCCAGTCTGCAGATAACTTTTCAAGAAAAAGCCATTGTACGGTGATTAAGAAATTTGTATTTTAATTTCATTACTTATTAACCCACACTTATGACTCGCGTCCTAATTTAATGCTAGTTTATATATATTTAGGAAGTGCTTACTATATGTGTTTACTGAATTAGTTTTGTCTTTGTGTGCGACAACTTTTGTGGTTACACTATTGTCAGAAAAGTTTTCCAGAGTTTTTTTTCTCTCTGTATTACAGTTTTTTCTCTGGTTTTTAACCCTGGATATGAATACAAGAGTAATATATCCTTGCATCAGCAAGATGGCAAGATGTATGTTATACCCCATCTTTGCTGCTTCTCATTTATATTTCTATATGCATGTACTACATATTTTTCTTTGTGTATGACAACTTTTTATGTTTCACTATTTTCAGAAAGTTTTCCAGAGTTTTTTCTGTGTTACAGTTTTATCTCTGGTTTTTAGCCCTGGTCATGAAAACATGTACACGATATATCTTGTATCAGCAAGATAACTTTTTATGTTTCACTATTTTCAGAAAGTTTTCCAGAGTTTTTTCTGTGTTACAGTTTTATCTCTGGTTTTTAGCCCTGGTCATGAATACATTTACACGATATATCTTGTATCAGCAAGATGGCAAGATTTGAACCCCATCTTTGCTGTTTCTCATTTATAACGTAATGCAATTACAATACTTGTATGACAACCAATTTTTGATGATAACTACGTCATCAAATAAATGACCATTTCAACATCAATTTGATTATGTTGTCTTTAATTGCAGTGAGTTAAAGCAGCAAACGAGCTGCAGGTTCTGATCAGGGTCAGGTTAAGGCCAAATAAAAAAATATTCTTGTTTCTGGTAACACCCTTGAATTTTTTTATATACATTTTTTTTTCTCTTCATCCCAGTTTCTTGCAGTAAAAAAAACTGAAATAGACTTTATTCAACCTTATATAAACCATGGATTTGATTTCCCGGTTATTATTGGTGTCTTAAATTTACAGCATTTGTACCCACATTCCTAATTTTGTGCAAAACCAAACAAAATTGAGGTTGTTATTTGTTTGCTTGAGGACAAAACTGATAAAAAGTTTTTGAGTAGGCTCTAATTTTATAGAGTTGGTCGGGTTACCGGAAACACAAATATTTTTTGTATGGCCTAACATAAATAATCAGAAAATTAACCATGTCCGTTTTAAATTTAGAATTACGCCAAATTCGCATCATAGTCTTTACCAACAATTCAATGCTAATTATACACTTATTCAAAGATTAGGCAATTGGCTTTGACTTTGTTGTGCTCTTTGGGCGAGATGACTTCGTACACGAAAAAAATAATTCCGACATCTTTTCCCAACTAGACAATATCTATTTAGTCCGTTGAGATTCACTTCCAAGATTCTCAGGTACCAGTATCTCGAACTTTCTTTAACTTAGACTTCTCCATAGGAAATCTTAAGTTAAAAAAAAATCCGTAATGCTTTCCTATGCAGAATTTAAAAGTTAAGGAAAGGAAATCCTTGAATTTAAGGAATGTTCATGAAACGATCAGGAAGAAACAATTTGATTGGCAAATTTGAAAGGTCACCAGAACGTGACCCCTAACTAATGTTGATGCAAGGGGACATAACCCATGATGGATCATGAAATTAATAATATAGATGCTGTGACCATATGTACCTGAAATACTTTAATGTAAAGTTTGAAAGATAACCGGTCTGGTGTGTATCGACTAGTTACTTTGGAAAGCTGATTTATACCAGTTTGTGAACAGAAATGGACAAATCCTGAACTGTATTAAACCACATGAGAGTATTGAAGCAAGAAGAAGAAAATGGTATGGTAAGCAAGTATGTGAAACAGTGATTATTCCAAAATATAAAATAACAGATGTATGCAATATTATACGCTGTTTCCTGAAATTGTGGATATTTTGCTGACAATTTTATAATAAAGCAACTAAAAGTGGTTAACAATAACAATTCTTTTTTTTTTTTTTTTTTTTATTTTTGATTTTCCAAACAATGTTTTAACAAAGACTATATACATGCACATTACTCCAATTTCCTTCCATTCTGGCATTTTCCTCTCATACACTAGAAATTATATTGTTTTTTAGGTCACCTGAGACGAAGTCTCAAGTGACCTATTCTAATCGCCTTTTGTCGTGTTACATGTCGTAAACAATTACATTTTCGACTTCTTCTCCAAAACTGCTGAAGCAATTTCAATGAAATTTTGCACAAACCTTCTAAGGCATAAGGCCAATCAAAATTGTGAATTATATGGTCCCCACCCCCCCCCAGGGGGCTGTGGGAGGGGCCAAAAGGGGTAAAATTGAGTAAAATTTCAAAAATCTTCTTCTCCACTCAAGATGTGGTAGAATCAAATACTCTTCATAGATAGAAAGGTCTTAAGGTCCTTTACAAAAATTGTGAATTATATGACCCTGGGGTCTCTAGTTTCCCCCTGGGGAGGAGGTTAAGTTTACTATAGTTTTATATTGGGAAAACACATTTTTGAGCATTATTTGGTCATTTGTAATAGGAAATGAGTCAAATGTTGTCAGAATTATCATTATGAGATGGCCATTTAATCCTATTAACAAATTTTCTATGACTGACCCCCAGGGGCCTTAGGGGCGGGGTCAAAAGGGGTCAAATAGGCTAAAATTTCAAAAATCTTCTTCTGAAATTCTGGAAATGGTAGAATCAAATACTTTTCATAAATAGAAAGGTCTTAAGGTCCTTTACAAAAATTGTGAATTATATACCCTGGGTCTCATGTTTCCCCCTGTGGAGGGGGTCAAGTTTACTATAGTTTATATAGGGAAAACACATTTATGAGCATTTTTTGCTCAATTTTCATAGGAAACGAGTCAAACTTGGTTAGAATTATTAGCCTGAGATAGCATTTTAACATCATTTCCATATTGGTCCTGGCCGACCCCCTGGGGGCAAAGGGGCGGGGCCAAAAGGGGTCAAATAGGCTAAAACTTCAAAAATATTTCTTCTAAAATTCTGGAAATGGTAGAATTAAATACACTTTATAGATGAAAAGGTCTTAAAGTTTGTTTTATTAAAATTGTAAATTATATGACCCTGGGTCTCATGTTTCCCCTTGGGGAGGGGGTCAAGTTTACTATAGTTTATATAGGAAAAACACATTAATGAGCATTTTTTGCTCGATTTTCATAGGAAATGAGTCAAACTTGGTTAGAATTATTAGCCTGAGATAGCATTTTAATATCATATCAACATTGGTCCTGGCCGACCCCCTGGAGGCAGAGGGGCGAGGCTAAAAAAGTGTCAAATAGGCTAAAACTTCAAAAATCTTCTAAAATTCTGGAAATAGTATAATCAAATAATTACAGATTGAAAGATCTTAAGGTGTTTTATAAAAATTGTGAATTATATGACCTTGGGGTCTCACGTTACCCCCTGGGGAGGGGTCAAGTTTGCTTTAGTTTATATAGGAAAAACATATTTGTGAACATTATTTTCCCAATTTTCATAGGAAATTAGTCAAACTTGCTTTGAATTATTAGCCTAAGATATAGCATTTTAACATCCATATCCGTCCTCGATGACCCCCTGGGGAACCAGAGGGGCAGGACCAAACAGGGTCAAAATGATTAAAATTTCAAAAAATACCTCTAAGTTCACAGGTTTGATGGAAGCAAATACTCTTCATAGTCTAAAAAGTCAAATTTATAAATCACTGACCAACTTCAAGGCCAAGCATATAGTGTTTATATGGGTCTTTAATTTGTTTTATTATATATTCTAACTCAGGTGACCGTTAAGGCCCATGGGCCTCTTGTTTTATTTATGAAAAGGGGACAGGGGGGTAAGAAAAAAAACAGATGGGGAGGGGGGAAGGAGGTTAAGGGGGATAAGGGTATGAAGAGGGATGGTATATAAACTAATAAATTAACAATTAACATAAGAGATAGAAAAGGGGAAAATAGGACAGAAAATGGATATCACTTCACAGATCTATACAAATGTATACATAGTGCAAGCATGACACATGGAAAAACATGTATAAATAAACAATAACAATTCAATTTAATCACAAGAAACTGCGGTGTAAATCTCAATGAAATTAGGTTTTTGTCATAAAGACCATTTATTTAGGTAATTCTAATACTGCTTAGTTGACCTTTACCTGGAATAAAGTTATTTTGAAATATTGTCTCAGCATATACATGTGGGTTTGTATCGTCACTGGTTTTTGAAGTTCGTGTTCCTTTTTAGGCACATCAGTTTTAATGTTATGTTTTAAGCTCTAAACATCAAAATGGTTGAAAATGATACTAGAATTCATGAGGAGTGAGTCTAATACAAGCAGAAATGTAGCTAATTGACATAAGCAAATAACAAATAAACGCCAAATCCATGCAAGAAATCAGAATATTCTCCTGAAATATACAGCTTAGACTCAAATTATTATGATACACTTGGTTTGTAATAAGTTATGTTATGAATACAAGTTCATTTTTTCTTTTCTAGTTGTTCCCCTTCCCCCAAGGATGTTTCTGGCCAAATTTGGTGACAATCCATGCAGAACTCTAGCTAGTACCCTCCTTGGGTCTAGAGCCAAAATTTATACATATTCTGTTCCCTTTCTCCCAAGGATCTTTCTTAAGGTTAAAATTAGGTAACAATCTGCATTCCATTCAGAACTCTGACTAGTAGCAATTTAAAAGATTCACCTCTATTTCCCCTATTAGGCCCGCCCCTCCTGCCCCCCTGGGTGTCAGAGCCCAAATTTGTACAAACTCTATCCCCCTTCCCCCAAGGTCTGGCCAAATTTGGTTAGAATCCATGCAGAACTCTATGACAAGCAGCTATTTAAAGGAAATGTTGATGGACGGATGCTGCACCATACATAAGCTCACCTGGTCCAAAGGGCTGCCCTTGGGGTTTAGACCCAAAATATATACAAAGTCTATTCCCGCCGCAGTAGACATGATAAGCTAACCAGCCCTTTGGGCCAGGCGATCTAAAAAACTTTAGAAATTCGGAACTTAATTTATCTTGAGTAAGTATAGTATTATAATATAAAGTATCCATTGCAGTTATAGTTTTAAGTCTTAAGTATGTATGCTGACTGAAAGTACATGATAAAAAAGATAAAACTTTCCATTTGCTAAGTACTACCATAATAATTGTAACCATGTGTGTTTTTAATTGAAGCCATCTTTAGTGACCTTAGGCCTAGCTACTTAATGCATCAAAATCAAATCTAACCACATAATCTGATATCCTTTAAACGTCCAGCAAGTTTTGGATTGGGGTTTAATTTTGTCAATATTTATATACCCGGGTATACAAATGAATGGAAAATTGTGGAAAATATGCATACTTAAGTTATGACAATGTATTACTGCACAAAGGACCATGTTACAGATCTTGGATCTATCTTGTCAACTTCCGAGGGGAATACTTCTACCTAGATGTCAATGGTAAGTCTTAATGTCTGGTCTACAACTAATGCAGATAGGGTATTAGGTACCAGCCAAATTCCAACCAGGAAACCAATATGTACTAGCCCTAAAACAAGAGGCCCAGAGGGCCTGTATCACTCACCTGGTTTGTAATGCCAAGTTATGTTCTGAATACAGGTTCATTGTTTCTTTTCTATAGGAATTTAAATATTTACCTCTATTTCCCCTATCAGGCCCGGCCCCTCCTGCCCCCGGGGGGTTCAGAGCCAAAATATATACAAACTCTGGTCCCCTTCCCCCAAGGATGTTTCTGACCAAATTTGGTTACAATCCATGTGGATCCCTATGAAAAGAAATGATTTAAATGATTTGCCTCTATTTCCCCTATTGGACCTGCCCCTCCTGTCCCCAGGGGGTCAGAGCCAAAATTATAACAATTAAACTCTGTTCCCCTTTCCCCAAGGATGTTTCTGGCCAAATTTGATTAGAATTCATTCAAAAATCTATGACAAGTAGCAATTTAAAGGATTTACCTCTATTTCCCCTATGGGACCCCACCCCTCCAACCCCCCCCCCCCCCAGGGGGGGGGGTGTCAGAGCCAAAATTTATACAAAATCTGTTCCCTTTCACCCAATGATGCTACTGGCCAAATTAGGGTACAATCCATGCCGAACTCTATGACTAGTTGCGATTTAAAGAATTTACCTCTATTTCCCATATTGGGCCCCACCCCTCCTGCCCCTGGTCCAATTCCAATAGGATATTTTTCCCTAGGATCTAGTCAAATTTGGTTAGAATCCATGCAGAACTCTATGACTAGTAGTAATTTCAAGGATTTACCTCTATTCCCCCTATTGGGCCCTGCCCCTCCTGCCCCCTGGGGGTCAGAGCCAAAATCTATGTAAACTCTGTTCCCCTTCCCCCAAGGATGTTTCTGACCAGATTTTGTTAGAATCCATGCAGAACTCTGTGATTAGTAGTGTTTTAAAGGAAATGTTGACGGACGGAAGACAGACAGACTGACGACAGACACAGCGCCATGACATAAGCTCTTTAGTTAACAAGAAGGCGTTCATGATTGAGCCTATTTCAATAAGGTCAAGGTCATGAATTCATTTAAACGAGGTGTAATATTGACACATTAAAACATTTCAGCCTATTTGATCCCTGCGACAATAAATGAAGGTCAAGGTCATTCAGATGAATAAACTTTTAAAGTCTTCAATCCCTGCATACAGGTATAATATTAGGTCTCTTTGACTTCTACATATTTATAGTCTGTAAAATTCAAAGAAGCTCCACCGCTGACAAATGGTATTTTTTCACTATTAAAAACAGGAGCAGATGATTTAGTATTTTTAGCTCACCTGGCCCGAAGGGCCAGTGAGCTTATGGCTCACCTGGCCCGAAGGGCCAGTGAGCTTATGTCATGGCGCAGCGTCCGTCGTTTGTCCGTCCGTCCGTCGTCCGTCAGTCTGTCGTCCGTCCGTCCGTCAACATTTCCTATAAATCGCTACTTGTCATAGAGTTCTGCATGAATTGTAACCAAATTTGGCCACAAACATCCTTGGGGGAAGGGGAACAGGACTTGTATAAACTTTGGCTCTGACCCCCCGGGGGCAGGAGGGGCGGGGCCAAATAGGGAAAATAAAGGTAAATCCTATAAAACGCTACTTGTCCTAGAGTTCTGCATGGATTGTAACCAAATTTGGCCACAAACATCCTTGGGAGAAGGGGAACAGAACTTGTATAAAGTTTGGCTCTGACCCCCCGTGGGCAGGAGGGGCGGGGCCCAATAGGGAAAATAGAGGTAAATCCTATAAAACGCTACTTGTCCTAGAGTTCTGCATGGATTGTAACCAAATTTGGCCACAAACATCCTTGGGGGAAGGGGAACAGAACTTGTATAAGTTTTGGCTCTGACCCCCTGGGGGCAGGAGGGGCGGGGCCCAATAGGGGAAATAGAGGTAAATCCTATAAATCGCTACTTGTCCTAGAGTTCTGCATGGATTGTAACCAAATTTGGCCACAAACATCCTTGGGGGAAGGGGAACAGAACTTGTATAAATTTTGGCTCTGACCTCCCGGGGGCAGGAGGGGCGGGGCCCAATAGGGGAAATAGAGGTAAATCTTATAAATCGCTACTTGTCCTAGAGTTCTGCATGGATTGTAACCAAATTTGGCCACAAACATCCTTGGGGGAAGGGGAACAGAACTTGTATAAATTTTGGCTCTGACCCCCCGGGGGCAGGAGGGGCGGGGCCCAATAGGGAAAATAAAGGTAAATCCTATAAAACGCTACTTGTCCTAGAGTTCTGCATGGATTGTAACCAAATTTGGCCACAAATATCCTTTGGGGAAGGGAAACAGAACCAGTACAAATTTTGGCTCTGACCCCCTGGGGGCAGGAGGGGCGGGGCCCAATAGGGGAAATAGAGGTAATCTTATAAATTGCTACTTGTCCTAGAGTTCTGCATGGATTGTAACCAAATTTGACCACAAACATCCTTGGGGGAAGGGAAACAGAACTTGTATAAATTTTGGCTCTGACCCCCCGGGGGCAGGAGGGGCGGGGCCCAATAGGGAAAATAAAGGTAAATCCTATAAAACGCTACTTGTCCTAGAGTTCTGCATGGATTGTAACCAAATTTGACCACAAACATCCTTGGGGGAAGGGAAACAGAACTTGTATAAATTTTGGCTCTGACCTCCCGGGGGCAGGAGGGGCGGGGCCCAATAGGGGAAATAAAGGTAATCTTATAAATTGCTACTTGTCCTAGAGTTCTGCATGGATTGTAACCAAATTTGGCCACAAACATCCTTGGGGGAAGGGAAACAGAACTTGTATAAATTTTGGCTCTGATCCCCTGGGGGCAGGAGGGGCGGGGCCCAATAGGGGAAATAGAGGTAAATCCTATAAATCGCTACTTGTCCTAGAGTTCTGCATGGATTGTAACCAAATTTGACCACAAACATCCTTGGGGGAAGGGAAACAGAACTTGTATAAATTTTGGCTCTGACCTCCCGGGGGCAGGAGGGGCGGGGCCCAATAGGGGAAATAAAGGTAATCTTATAAATTGCTACTTGTCCTAGAGTTCTGCATGGATTGTAACCAAATTTGGCCACAAACATCCTTGGGGGAAGGGAAACAGAACTTGTATAAATTTTGGCTCTGATCCCCCGGGGGCAGGAGGGGCGGGGCCCAATAGGGGAAATAGAGGTAAATCCTATAAATTGCTACTTGTCCTAGAGTTCTGCATGGATTGTAACCAAATTTGACCACAAACATCCTTGGGGGAAGGGAAACAGAACTTGTATAAATTTTGGCTCTGATCCCCTGGGGGCAGGAGGGGCGGGGCCCAATAGGGGAAATAGAGGTAATCTTATAAATTGCTACTTGTCCTAGAGTTCTGCATGGATTGTAACCAAATTTGACCACAAACATCCTTGGGGGAAGGGAAACAGAACTTGTATAAATTTTGGCTCTGACCTCCCGGGGGCAGGAGGGGCGGGGCCCAATAGGGGAAATAAAGGTAATCTTATAAATTGCTACTTGTCCTAGAGTTCTGCATGGATTGTAACCAAATTTGGCCACAAACATCCTTGGGGGAAGGGAAACAGAACTTGTATAAATTTTGGCTCTGACCCCCCGGGGGCAGGAGGGGCGGGGCCCAATAGGGGAAATAGAGGTAAATCCTATAAATCGCTACTTGTCCTAGAGTTCTGCATGGATTGTAACCAAATTTGACCACAAACATCCTTGGGGGAAGGGAAACAGAACTTGTATAAATTTTGGCTCTGACCCCCCGGGGGCAGGAGGGGCGGGGCCCAATAGGGGAAATAGAGGTAAATCTTATAAATTGCTACTTGTCCTAGAGTTCTGCATGGATTGTAACCAAATTTGGCCACAAACATCCTTGGGGGAAGGGGAACAGAACTTGTATAAATTTTGGCTCTGACCCCCTGGGGGCAGGAGGGGCGGGGCCCAATAGGGGAAATAGAGGTAAATCCTATAAATCGCTACTTGTCCTAGAGTTCTGCATGGATTGTAACCAAATTTGACCACAAACATCCTTGGGGGAAGGGAAACAGAACTTGTATAAATTTTGGCTCTGACCCCCCGGGGGCAGGAGGGGCGGGGCCCAATAGGGGAAATAGAGGTAAATCCTATAAATCGCTACTTGTCCTAGAGTTCTGCATGGATTGTAACCAAATTTGACCACAAACATCCTTGGGGGAAGGGAAACAGAACTTGTATAAATTTTGGCTCTGACCCCCCGGGGGCAGGAGGGGCGGGGCCCAATAGGGGAAATAAAGGTAAATCTTATAAATTGCTACTTGTCCTAGAGTTCTGCATGGATTGTAACCAAATTTGACCACAAACATCCTTGGGGGAAGGGAAACAGAACTTGTATAAATTTTGGCTCTGACCCCCTGGGGGCAGGAGGGGCGGGGCCCAATAGGGGAAATAGAGGTAAATCTTATAAATTGCTACTTGTCCTAGAGTTCTGCATGGATTGTAACCAAATTTGACCACAAACATCCTTGGGGGAAGGGAAACAGAACTTGTATAAATTTTGGCTCTGACCCCCCGGGGGCAGGAGGGGCGGGGCCCAATAGGGGAAATAGAGGTAATCTTATAAATTGCTACTTGTCCTAGAGTTCTGCATGGATTGTAACCAAATTTGACCACAAACATCCTTGGGGGAAGGGAAACAGAACTTGTATAAATTTTGGCTCTGACCCCCCGGGGGCAGGAGGGGCGGGGCCCAATAGGGGAAATAGAGGTAAATCCTATAAATTGCTACTTGTCCTAGAGTTCTGCATGGATTGTAACCAAATTTGGCCACAAACATCCTTGGGGGAAGGGGAACAGAACTTGTATAAATTTTGGCTCTGACCCCCCGGGGGCAGGAGGGGCGGGGCCCAATAGGGAAAATAAAGGTAAATCCTATAAAACGCTACTTGTCCTAGAGTTCTGCATGGATTGTAACCAAATTTGGCCACAAATATCCTTGGGGAAGGGGAACAGAACTTGTATAAATTTTGGCTCTGACCCCCCGGGGGCAGGAGGGGCGGGGCCCAATAGGGGAAATAGAGGTAAATCCTATAAATCGCTACTTGTCCTAGAGTTCTGCATGGATTGTAACCAAATTTGGCCACAAACATCCTTGGGGGAAGGGGAACAGAACTTGTATAAATTTTGGCTCTGACCCCCCCGGGGGCAGGAGGGGCGGGGCCCAATAGGGGAAATAGAGGTAAATCCTATAAATCGCTACTTGTCCTAGAGTTCTGCATGGATTGTAACCAAATTTGGCCACAAACATCCTTGGGGGAAGGGGAACAGAACTTGTATAAATTTTGGCTCTGACCTCCCGGGGGCAGGAGGGGCGGGGCCCAATAGGGGAAATAGAGGTAATCTTATAAATTGCTACTTGTCCTAGAGTTCTGCATGGATTGTAACCAAATTTGGCCACAAACATCCTTGGGGGAAGGGGAACAGAACTTGTATAAATTTTGGCTCTGACCCCCCGGGGGCAGGAGGGGCGGGGCCCAATAGGGGAAATAGAGGTAATCTTATAAATTGCTACTTGTCCTAGAGTTCTGCATGGATTGTAACCAAATTTGGCCACAAACATCCTTGGGGGAAGGGGAACAGAACTTGTATAAATTTTGGCTCTGACCCCCTGGGGGCAGGAGGGGCGGGGCCCAATAGGGGAAATAGAGGTAAATCCTATAAATCGCTACTTGTCCTAGAGTTCTGCATGGATTGTAACCAAATTTGGCCACAAACATCCTTGGGGGAAGGGGAACAGAACTTGTATAAATTTTGGCTCTGACCCCCTGGGGGCAGGAGGGGCGGGGCCCAATAGGGGAAATAGAGGTAATCTTATAAATTGCTACTTGTCCTAGAGTTCTGCATGGATTGTAACCAAATTTGACCACAAACATCCTTGGGGGAAGGGAAACAGAACTTGTATAAATTTTGGCTCTGACCCCCTGGGGGCAGGAGGGGCGGGGCCCAATAGGGGAAATAAAGGTAATCTTATAAATTGCTACTTGTCCTAGAGTTCTGCATGGATTGTAACCAAATTTGGCCACAAACATCCTTGGGGGAAGGGAAACAGAACTTGTATAAATTTTGGCTCTGACCCCCTGGGGGCAGGAGGGGCGGGGCCCAATAGGGGAAATAGAGGTAATCTTATAAATTGCTACTTGTCCTAGAGTTCTGCATGGATTGTAACCAAATTTGGCCACAAACATCCTTGGGGGAAGGGAAACAGAACTTGTATAAATTTTGGCTCTGACCCCCCGGGGGCAGGAGGGGCGGGGCCCAATAGGGAAAATAAAGGTAAATCCTATAAAACGCTACTTGTCCTAGAGTTCTGCATGGATTGTAACCAAATTTGGCCACAAATATCCTTTGGGGAAGGGAAACAGAACCAGTATAAATTTTGGCTCTGACCCCCTGGGGGCAGGAGGGGCGGGGCCCAATAGGGGAAATAGAGGTAATCTTATAAATTGCTACTTGTCCTAGAGTTCTGCATGGATTGTAACCAAATTTGACCACAAACATCCTTGGGGGAAGGGAAACAGAACTTGTATAAATTTTGGCTCTGACCTCCCGGGGGCAGGAGGGGCGGGGCCCAATAGGGGAAATAGAGGTAAATTCTGTAAATCGCTTATTGTCATATAGTTCTGCATTGATTGTAACCAAATTTGGCCTAGAAACATCCTTGGGTTTAACAGAATTTGTATAAATTTTGGCTTTGACCCCCTGTAGCAGAAAGAGTGGGGCCCAATAGGGGAATTCAGAAAAGAAACAATGAACTTGTATTCAGAACATTCCTAGGCATTACAAACCAGGTGAGCGATACAGGCCCTCTGGGCCTCTTGTTCTTCAGTTACAAAAGTTACTAACTTAATACTGTTACCACCATTGAAATGTTTGAGCTTCTAATTTTTTGTTTAAATTAAAAATATAAAAAATAATTAATTGCGTCCTGAAAAAATTCTGTGGCACTACATCCTATATGGAACGAAGTACTGATAGCCCATGCACCAAAGGCAAAATAAATTATTTAATTAATATTATTTTTTTGTGTTCATTAGACATATATATATACCTGATTAAACACCAATTATTGTTCAAATGATGAATATCATTTATGTTCTGTCGGCGGTGGAGCATCTTTAAGAATTTTCAACCATTTAAAGGCCCACTACTTTTCTGAAACGGCTTTTCATTTTTAAAATGGGAATGTAAAACGAGATCGATGATTTTGAAGAGTTGCAAAAGTTATTAACTTACTGTTAATACTACACTTATCATTAGCTTCTGAACAATATAATTAAAATAAATAAAATGTTAATTTTCATAACGCGGGTCGTCTTATGTTTCCCGCCATCGTCCTAAATACCGTCCGGTAGTTGAATGTCACTGCGGCAGACGGCAAAACAGCGAAATGAATCTCCACAGTTATCATAACTTACGCAGAAAATTTTGCATATGTTTGGTATTGTTACCTCATCTTATGCCATCGATATGTATGTTCTTATGTTATTAATGATGTTTTCAAGAAACCTTTAAATTTTGCACCGGAAAGGTAGTGGGCCTTTAATCTTTGTGATCTTGATGTCATTTACATGACCAACATGTTACAGAGTCAATATCATATATCTAGGACTCTCATTTTACATTACAGAGTCAATATCATATATCTAGGACTCTCATTTTACATTACAGAGTCAATATCATATATCTAGGACTCTCATTTTACAAGATGTTCAGATTATTTATTTAATAATATGTGTCCATGTCTCTTAATAGTTATTGATAAGAACCTGTGTTAAATATTTCAGACCATTTGACTCCTGTGACGTTGAATGAAGGTAAAATTTTGTTAAATTTAAACAAACTTGGTTACCCTTCATCTCAGGATGTCTCAAGCCCATGGTCTGTTTTCTAGGCCCCTTGACTTCATTATTGACAAGAAGTTGTTTAACAGTTTTTACCTATTTGACCCCTATGACCTCAAATAGTCAAGGTAATTGATTTGAACAAACTTGGTAACTCATTATCCCTGCATGCTACTATTGCAATATGAGTAGAGCTTTCCTAGGAATTTTGATTACCTAACAATAATTTTAAGATAGATCAATGTTCTCAATGCAATAAATCCAAACACACAATGATTTCATATTTGTCCCTGCAAATTGTACTAATGACTTATGTATATGACTTCATAAATAATCACTTTTATTACAAGTTTCAATTTTGTTTTTGTACTTTCGTCAGTATTGTTCGTATAAGGATACACTGAATTAAAATATTTAGAAGGTAAAAAAGATGGAGTTTTTTTAGGGCTGTGGTGGTCATGTGGTTTCCTATGTGGGGTAGATGCCAAGTATAGTACAAGATACTCATCATATTTTTTTTTTTTGTATTTGGTGGATGAACTGATGAAAATATATAACAGTCAAGTGATTTTTTTCAGAAAATACGAGATTTGAAAAAATTATTAAAAAATTTGGATAAACAGAGAAAGGGACGATAGTTGCCATATCAGAATTTTTACCCCCGCCTCGAATAAAGTTTTTTTAGCTCACCTGGTTCAAAGGATCATGGTGAGCTAATGCGATACAACAGCATCCAGCTGGCCAGATTTTAACAAAATTTAACTTATAGCATCCTTATGGGCTACTGAATGAAAATTGTACAAATGGTCGGGCTGACCCCACCAGGGGCCTGAGGGGCAGGGCCAAATGGGGTCAAATTGGCAATTTTCATATAAACAACTTTGACTTCTTTGAAACTAAGCAGGTGATAGCACTCATAATGCAATGGAAGCATCATTATAGGGTGGGGATTCAAAATTTTACAAATGATGAGGCTGACCCCCCAGGGGCCTGTGGGGTGGGGCCAAAAGGGGTCAAATTGGCGATTTCATATAAACAACTTCTTCTCCGAAACTAAGCAGGTGATAGCACTCATAATGCAATGGAAGCATCATTATAGGATGGGGATTCAAAATTTTACAAATGATGAGGCTGACCCCCCAGGGGCCTGTGGGGTGGGGCCAAAAGGGGTCAAATTGGCGATTTCATATAAACAACTTCTTCTCCGAAACTAAGCAGGTGATAGCACTCATAATGCAATGGTAGCATCATTATAGGGTGGGGATTCAAAGTTGTACAAATGATGGTGCTGAAACCAATGGGGTCCTAAGGGCCCGTGCCAAAAGGGGTCAAATTGGCTATTTCATATAAACGACTTCTTCTCTGAAACTTAGTATTGGATAGCACTCATAATGCAATGGTAGCATCCTGATAGGGTAGGGATTCAAAATTATACAAATGATGAGGCTGACCCCCAGGGGCCTGTTGGAGTGGGCCAAAAGGGGTCAAATTGGCAATTTTGATATATAAACAACTTAAAATCTTCTCCAAAACTAAGCAGGTGATAACTAGCACTCATAAAAAGCAATGGTAGCATCATTATAGGATGGGGATTCAAAGTTGTACAAATGATGGTGCTAACTCCCCAGGGGCCTGTGAGTGTGGGCCAAAAGGGGTCAAATTGGCAATTTTCATATAAACGACTTCTCTGAAACTAGGCATTTGATAGCACTCACAATGCAATGGTAGCATCCTTATAGGGTGGGGATTCAAAGTTGTACAAATGATGGTGCTGAAACCATGGGGTCCTAAGGGCCCGTGCCAAAAGGGGTCAAATTGGCTATTTCATATAAACAACTTCTTCTCTGAAACTTAGTATTGGATAGCACTCATAATGCAATGGTAGCATCCTGATAGGGTAGGGATTCAAAATTATACAAATGATGAGGCTGACCCCCAGGGGCCTGTTGGAGTGGGCCAAAAGGGGTCAAATTGGCAATTTTGATATATAAACAACTTAAAATCTTCTCCAAAACTAAGCAGGTGATAACTAGCACTCATAAAGCAATGGTAGCATCATTATAGGATGGGGATTCAAAGTTGTACAAATGATGGTGCTAACTCCCCAGGGGCCTGTGAGTGTGGGCCAAAAGGGGTCAAATTGGCAATTTTCATATAAACAACTTCTTCTCCGAAACTAAGCAGGTGATAGCACTCATAATGCAATGGTAGCATCATTATAGGGTGGGGATTCAAAGTTGTACAAATGATGGTGCTGAAACCATGGGGTCCTAAGGGCCCGTGCCAAAAGGGGTCAAATTGGCTATTTCATATAAACGACTTCTTCTCTGAAACTTAGTATTGGATAGCACTCATAATGCAATGGTAGCATCCTGATAGGGTAGGGATTCAAAATTATACAAATGATGAGGCTGACCCCCAGGGGCCTGTTGGAGTGGGCCAAAAGGGGTCAAATTGGCAATTTTGATATATAAACAACTTAAAATCTTCTCCAAAACTAAGCAGGTGATAACTAGCACTCATAAAGCAATGGTAGCATCATTATAGGATGGGGATTCAAAGTTGTACAAATGATGGTGCTAACTCCCCAGGGGCCTGTGAGTGTGGGCCAAAAGGGGTCAAATTGGCAATTTTCATATAAACGACTTCTCTGAAACTAGGCATTTGATAGCACTCACAATGCAATGGTAGCATCCTTATAGGGTAGGGATTCAAAACTGTACAAATGAGGGGCCAACCCCTGGTGGCCAAAGGGGCAGGACCAAAAGGGGTTAAATTGTCTATTTTCATATAAACGACTTCTTCTCTAAAACTATGCATTGCATAGCACCCACAATGCAATGGTAGCATCATTATAGGATGGGAATTCAAAATTGTACAAATGATGGTGCTGAACCCCCGGGGGCCTGAGGGTTGGGTCAAAGGGGGTCAAATTGGCAATTTTCTAATAAACGACTTCTCTGAAACTAAGCATTGGACAGCACTCATAATGCAAATTCAATGGTAGCATTCTTATAGGGCAGTAGGAATTCAAAATTGTACAAATGATGGGGCTGACCCTCGTGCCCTGTTTGGCGGGCCCAAAAGGGGTCAAATTGGCTATTTCATAAAAACGACTTCTTCTCTGAAACTAAGCATTGGACAGCACTCATAATGCAAATTCAATGGTAGCATTCTTATAGGGCAGTAGGAATTCAAAATTGTACAAATGATGGGGCTGATTGCCCTGTTTGGCGGGCCCAAAAGGGGTCAAATTGGCTATTTCATAAAAACGACTTCTTCTCTGAAACTAAGCATTGCCGGACAGCACTCATAATGCAAATTCAATGGTAGCATCCTTATAGGGTAGGGATTCAAAATTATACAAATGATGAGGCTGACCCCCAGGGGCCTGTTGGAGTGGGCCAAAAGGGGTCAAATTGGCAATTTTGATATATAAACAACTTAAAATCTTCTCCAAAACTAAGCAGGTGATAACTAGCACTCATAAAGCAATGGTAGCATCATTATAGGATGGGGATTCAAAGTTGTACAAATGATGGTGCTAACCCCCCAGGGGCCTGTGAGTGTGGGCCAAAAGGGGTCAAATTGTCTATTTTCATATAAACGACTTCTTCTCTAAAACTATGCATTGCATAGCACCCATAATGCAATGGTAGCATCATTATAGGATGGGAATTCAAAATTGTACAAATGATGGTGCTGAACCCCCCGGGGGCCTGAGGGTTGGGTCAAAGGGGGTCAAATTGGCAATTTTCTAATAAACGACTTCTCTGAAACTAAGCATTGGACAGCACTCATAATGCAAATTCAATGGTAGCATTCTTATAGGGCAGTAGGAATTCAAAATTGTAAAAATGATGGGGCTGACCCTCGTGCCCTGTTTGGCGGGCCCAAAAGGGGTCAAATTGGCTATTTCATAAAAACAACTTCTTCTCTGAAAATGCAAATTCAATGGTAGCATCCTTATAGGGTAGGGATTCAAAACTGTACAAATGATGTGGCTGACCCCCCAGGGGCCTGTGGGGTGGGGCCATTAGGGGTCAAATTGGCTATTTCCTTTAAACGGCTTCTTCTCTGAAACTAAGCATTGTATAGCCCTCACAACGTTGTCATCTATATATGATATGGGACGGCGTGCGCGACCAATCAAACGGCGCGTTTGACCTTGCCCTAAAAGAGGCTATTTTCAGCAACAAGATGGCTGCAGAGTCTGAAGCGATGACCGGCGAATGGTATTTATTTAACACTCTTATTATATATTTCCGTTGTCCATACTTTGTTTTAGTCTAAATATATACATATTAAGAACATGCAAACCAGTGTAGAAAACTAGATGCTCTTTAACTTGTTAATTAATGTGATAATTTTAAAACTTAAGTTTTGTATGATGGTACAAAATAAATGCATGTATAACGCATATATATCCTACATGCTATTGTAGGACAGGGGTTATCTCCCCTTGCATAGCTCTTCTCTGTTAGGAGTTAATTAATTGCAGTGATAGGCAAGTTGCAATGCCGGCATGGGTGATTCTTTGCAAAGACCACAACGATGGAAGATCGGCCTAAAAGGTTACAAAAACTAGCTAGAACACTTGGTCCTCCCAAATCTGTTCTTGAGCCAGACATATTAAATGGCAGATAACCAGAATATTCTTTCGGATGAAGAGTCCGAGGCGGACTTCTCAGGTGAACCCGAAGCGCACGTGGCCCCACCACAAGGGCAGCGCGATGAACTTGAAATTGAAGAATCAACGAGGTCTACTCCGAATCAAAATAGACTTTTACCACGACCTGTGGGTAAAAAAGCAATTAATTCAAGATCAATAACATCCCACGTGGACCCCCCTCAACATGACCTTGAAATGGCCACGATGGCCTCTGAACTCCGGGCGCTAAAAATGGAGGAAGAAAAACTCAAAATGCGGAAAGAAATAGCAGAAAGAATTGCGGGTTATCAATCACACCAACTTTCCCTAAATGAGACTGGTGATGATCATGGACATAGGCCCGATGGATTCCACGTGGTACAACCTCGAGCTCATTCAGTGAAAGCTAGCCACCAGGTAGAGGGAGACACAATACACAAAAACCAAGGTGAGAATGATTTCGTGAACATTATGCGACAATTATTATTCAGAGACACACAACCTAGTAAAAAGTCATCGCCGTATAAAATCACCGACTTCATTTGGGAAGACCCCACTATGAAATCTGAGAATAGTGATACCATAACAATTAGCACCGAAGGCAATGTGAAGGTCAGCAAAAAAGTAAAACCAGACATACAAAATATCTCGGTTGAGCAATGGGGATATGGTTGTATTGCAATATTATTGCACATGCTTGACTCCAAGGAGATAGATAATGCAGGCATGCTTGATTACCTAAAGTACACTCAAAACACCCTGCGTTACTTTCATAGATACCAACGAGTAAGTGTATTAGCATACGACAAAGAATATCGCGAGGCTCAGAAGAAAGAAGGTTTTAAGTGGTCATCGTCTCGAAGGGACATACAAGATTTCCAATTGGTATTGAAAACAACCAAAGGCAGTTCAGATGTTTTTTCTACGCCCACTAATAGTAAACGCAGAAAAGGCCCGTTCCTTCCGAATTGAAAGGAGATTTGTCGTCGTTTCAACGTGGAATCGTGCGACAGATCGCTAACAAATTGTAGAATGGCGCATAATTGTAGTTTGTGTTTTTTGAGGGACCATCCTGCAACAATACACCCTACAGGTACTCATTCCATGGATTCAAAAAAGTAGATTTGGGCCCGGGCCCAGTTACGGACAATACCCCTGGGGATATTAGAGGGCCCCTACGTATTGAAGAGTGGTCTAGGCTTTTAGATGAGGATGATTTCGACCGTGACTACATTTTGGAAGGTGTGAAACATGGATTTAAATTACTAGAATCAAATCTAGAGTCAATTTCCACAGTAGAGGCAGACAATTATTCATCCTGCACAAAATACTTCGATTTAGTTGAAAAGCAGATTAAACATGAACTCTTACATGGCAACTATAAAGTGACTGCGTCAAAACCGACTATTATTAGTGCTTTAGGGGCCATCCCAAAGTCATCTTCTAAAGTACGCCTAATTCATGATGCCAGTAGACCATCTAAATTATCACTAAATGACCACATTTTATCGGATTGTTCATGCGAGTATATGGATTTACGGGAGGCCACGAAGCATATCACCCCGGGGTGTTATATGGCTAAAGTAGACCTTAGTAACGCGTATAGATCTGTTCCAATTCATCCATCCAACTACACAGCTACAGGGTTAAAATGGACTTTCTCTGGTGAAACCCAACCCACTTATATGTATGACTGTAGACTTCCCTTTGGCGTTTCGAAAAGTCCACAGATATTCCAGCGCCTTAGTAGCGCAGTATGCCGTATATTAAAAAGTAAATATGGCTTCAGGGTAATATCTTACCTTGATGACTTTCTGATCATGGAACATTCATTTGACAGATGCCTTCAGGCCTTAAACACCCTCATCAGAGTATTACGTAAACTCGGTTTTTCTATAAACTGGTCAAAAGTAGAAGGACCAACCACGCGGATTCTTTTTCTGGGAATAGTCATCGACAGTGAAACCATGACATTTTCATTACCGCAGGATAAGCTAAATCATTTTGCTTGTCTGTTACAATCGTATGTATCGAAAAAGCGTGCTAGTAAAAAACAATTAGAAACTCTATGTGGAAAATTAAGCTGGGCAGCTCAGGTAATATGTGGTGGCCGAACTTTTCTCCGTCGTATTATTAGTATGAAAAACGCAATGGCTGATACTCATCATAAAGCCCTTCTGTCTCCAGGATTTTTTAAGGATTTGGAGTGGTGGTTGTCTTTTCTACACTTTTTCAATGGGACACAGCAAATCCTGAATTCAAAGCCAGTTACCTCCCTTCAATCAGACGCATGTGATAAAGGTGCAGGCGCATACTACAATGGAGACTATTACTATGTTAACTGGGAGCTAGACATGCCCCCTATCTACAGAGAACACATAAATATCAAAGGACTAGTTGCCATATATCTTGCTATCTGTCGCTGGTGTCATTTGCTTAAAAATCAACATGTTGTTATATATACTGACAATAAAACGGCGGCGTCATGGATTAACAAAGGATCCTCTCGAAATGAAACTCTGTATGTTTATATTGCGAATTTTATTTTGGTTTTGCGCATGTTATAACTTTACATTGAAATGTGTGTATTTTCCTGGAGTCCAAAATGTCATTGCAGACACGTGTTCTAGACTTCACGAAAATGGAAAACTTAGCTTACTATACCAGTTGTTACCATCTTTACAACTTGATCAATTTAATGTTCATGAACTGACAACTCACATGTCACAAAACTTTTTCATCAATAGGTGGTATGTCAGAGACTGTGCTTATGGAAACAGCAGAGCTACTAAAAAGCAAGGCGTGGGCTGATTCCACCAGTAGAACTTATTCCACACACTGGAGATGCTACACAGCTTTTTGTGACAGGTACAAGTATAATCCAGTGCCAGCATCATCAGATGTGCTTCAGGTGGCTTACCTAATAACAGTGAAACAGTTGAAATATCATACCATTCGCCAATATATGAACATCATATCGCACATTCATCGTGTTTCAGGATTTTCGAATCCGATTCCAGGAGATTACCATTTGCACCAGGTGTTAATGGGTGCAAAAAGGGTTTTGGGATTAAGTCAGACCCCAGTGGATGCTATTACACCTCAACTTTTGTTTAGAATAAGATCCTCACTCAACTGGAAGGATCTTGGAGACATTTCATTTTGGTGCGCATGTTTGACAGCTTTTTTTTTGGGTTTCTGAGACCAGGAAATATTGTGGTACATTCTCGTTTTAATCCGCACCGTGATCTACGTAGACTAGATTTACTAGCATGTTTGGGGTTATATTTTGCAACTTAGATGGTCCAAAACGATACAATACAGGGAAAGAGTAGCAGAGGTTTTCTTACCAAAACTTTCAGCAGACAGTGATTTGTGTCCAGCCAAAGCTCTTCAAATGCTTCTGGCCAAGTCCATATCTGCAGACCCTTTGGGCCCATTGTTTCAGCAATTGGATGGATCTGCTTTGACTTATAAAAACTTTCGTGATAAGTTGCATACCTGCCTCACCTTAGCAGGAATAGACCCGTCCAATATCAAGGGTCATTCCTTTCGTAGGGGTGGGGCTTCCTGGCTTGCTAAAATGGGGATCCCCCTTGACATGATTAAAAACATTGGTATGTGGTCGAGCGACGCAGTGCATCGGTATATAGAACCTGATTTTAGTGCAAAACTCAAAACAGTACAGCAATTTGTTTGTTCTGCTGCTTCATGTGCATGATAGGTTATTATAATACCAGTGTTATACAATCTTGTATTTAGTAAGCTTAATATTATTGTTAAATTGGTACTGATTGCAATTACATATTTTTCCCTAGCTATGGCAAGCCGTTTTGATATTTAATACATAATAGCTTAAGTTAAAAAGTTATTTAGCTTAAGTTAAAAAGATTTTAGCTTAAGCTAAAAAGATTTCAGCTTAAGTTAAAAAAACTTACATAATCAAAGTTTTTTTTACTTAAGTTGAAATCTTTCTAACTTAAGTGGAAATCTTTTCAGCTTAAGCTGAAATCTTTTTAGCTTAAGCTAAAAACTTTTGAACTTAAGTTAAATAACGTGATAATGCAAAATACTCTTTTCTAACTTAAGTTGAAAAGATAGTTGCACTATGATAATGCAAAAAGAATTTGTCTTAAGTTAGATTTCTCATTTTTGCATAACACTTATTTTAACTTAAGTGTAAAAACATATCGATCGCACTTCCATCGAAATTGTGATCATGCAAAAAATGTGAAGTCAACCGTGAAATCGCCTTTGGACTAGTCCAATATACTCATTCAATGAAAACACTCCATACATAACAGCCAATCACAGTCGCCGTTTCGAAACTGCTTTGCATGCGATGACAACTGCCTAACAAGATGGCGGCTCCCAATATTTATATGCCGAATACCAATTGCACGTTGCATTTTTCTGTTAATTGATAAGTTAAATGTTCATTTAGCACATTCTCCTGTTGCTCATCTAAAAAATTGCATTTGTTAAAAAGTCATATTAGACCAGCTACAATTAATCACTGAAAAGTTTTTTTTTTAACTTAAGTAGAAAAGGTTTTTTTTAACTTAAGCTGAAAAGTTTTTTTAACTTAAGTAGAAAAGTTTTTTAACTTAAGCTGAAAAGATTTTAACTTAAGCTGAAAAGTTTTTTTAACTTAAGTAGAAAAGTTTTTTAACTTAAGCTGAAAAGGTTTTTTTTAACTGAAGTAGAAAAGTTTTTTAACTTAAGCTGAAAAGTTTTTTTTTAACTTAAGCAGAAAAGTTTTTTAACTTAAGCTGAAAAGTTTTTTTAACTTAAGTAGAAACGTTTTTGAACTTAAGCTGAAAAGATTTTAACTTAAGCTGAAAAGTTTTTTTAACTTAAGTAGAAAAGTTTTTTAACTTAAGCTGAAATTTTTTTTTTTAACTTAAGTAGAAAAGTTTTTTAACTTCAGCTGAAAAGTTTTTTTTCAACTTAAGCAGAAAAGTTTTTTTAACTTAAGCTGAAAAGTTTTTTTTAACTTAGGTAGAAAAGTTTTTGAACTTAAGCTGAAAAGTTTTTTTTTAACTTAAGTAGAAAAGTTTTTTAACTTAAGCTGAAAAGTTTTTTTAACTTAAGTAGAAACGTTTTTTAACTTAAGCTGAAAAGATTTTAACTTAAGCTGAAAAGTTTTTTTAACTTAAGTAGAAAAGTTTTTTAACTTAAGCTGAAAAGTTTTTTTAACTTAAGCTGAAAAGTTTTTTTAACTTAAGTAGAAAAGTTTTTCAACTTAAGCAGAAAAGTTTTTTTAACTTAAGCTGAAAAGTTTTTTTTTTAACTTAAGTAGAAAAGTTTTTTAACTTAAGCTGAAAAGTTTATTTAACTTAAGCTGAAAAGTTTTTTTTACTTAAGCTGAAAAGATTATTTAATATACACCAGGTTTTTTTAACGAAAAATTATTTATAAGACATTATTCAAATCCAGCACCTTTATTTTCTTACTAGCAAGATGGATATCTTGAAAAATAATGGAAGGCGCCATATTTACAATGTCTTCTAGGCAGAAAACATTTCTTGTTGTGGTTACCTTGAAGTAGTTGATTTGATACCGTTCAAATATTAATCTGAATTGCAGATGGTACGTCGTCGGCCATTTTGTTTTATGCAATATGGCTGTTCAAGCTTGTCGGGACTAGCCTAACCCATTATAAATGAAGGGGATGGCAGTGGAATATTGGAAATACATATACTTATCTACAACCGGATTTTTTTTTAGCTGAAGTTGAATAAGGTTTATTTGCATTATCACTTTTTTCAGCTTAAGTCAAAAAGATTTCAACTTAAGTCAAAAAGATTTTTTTGACTTAAGTGAAAAAAAGTGATAATGCAAAAAAAAATTTTAAAATTTTAAAGCCTTTTAAGTTGAAATCTTTTTAGCTTAAGCTAAAATATCAAACGGCTTTTAATAACTTAAGCTAAATAACTTTTTTAACTTAAGCTATTATGTATTAAAAATCAAAATATAGGCAGTGCCATAATCCACCCCTGACTATGTCAGGACAAAATCGAAGTCTCTGTATGAGACAACAGGTGATCATGAGCAGATAGTTTCATTCGACATGCATTACAGAAAAGAATCGAATACTGGCGATATTGTACTAATAATAAGCTATGAGCGCCGTACTCTGTAAATCTACAAAGGCTGGTGATTGGTCAGGCTTTTTCATCTGAACTTTTGCTGAACACCTCGACAAAAAAAAAACAAAACCAAAAACAAAAAACCGAAACTTGTATTTCTGTGCAGATTTTCTTTCATAATTACACGAAGATACCTGCTATTAGAGCACAAATTAGTGTATTTGAAACTTCGAATTTCACTCTTTTAGTTATTTACATTCGAGCCAAAGTTATTGTACGATTAACTTCACTCAAAAGTAACCATAAAAATCGTTCGGCTTTTCTTGTGACCTTCGATATAAGTTATAGCACATCAGTTATAGTAAGCTATATAAGCCACGGACTATCATGACGGTTTAGAGCTAGAATATATGCATAATCGGGTGGTCCGGCTTACAGGCCTAGGTTATTCCGGTCGGGCGCGGCACGGAGAGGTTTAAATTTCTACACGTACTAATAAAGCTATTTCCAGCATAAACTGAAATTATCATTTTTGACTGCACAAATCCTTTAAGTTATAACTTTACTATGACACAGTCCAAGGGAGATACATGTACATCCTCGATCGATACTCCAAGCGTTAATTATCACAGACGAGCAGAGATTTTTATTTGAAGATTTCGTGAGCCACATGTACAGTCAACCATATGTACAGTGTACTGTACAACTTTTGATATACACCAAAAGACCAAACTACAATTATGTATACCTGCTCATTCCTGCACTCCAAACACCCCATGTTTAGTTCGATTAGTTAGGTTTTCAATGATGGGCTCCCATACGTATACACGAGTGCAATATGTTGCGGTATGTGTGTCTGTATATCTATTTTGTATGAAACATGGTCCTATGACGTGTGTTTTCTTTATATTGTGAGGCAGTAGATTCGTGTTAAATGTGTTGTCTCCTTGTAATAGCGGAATTTTTGCCCCCCTTTAAAGCAATCTGATTAAAACACAGATCCTTATAACCACTCCGTTTAATAGAGGATCTGAGAACATCTCATAAAGGGTCATGTTCGGATTATCATTGTACCACGTGTAATTTCTACCTCAATTGATAACACCATTTCGCCCCAGTATATATATGCAATTAGCTTTGTTGTGCTCTTTGGGCGAGATGACTACGTACACGAAAATAACCCAGACAGCTTTTTCAAACTATTTCGTCTACAGTCAAGATTCTGGCAGTGCCAATTTGATTGGCCATTTCCAAAGGTCATCTGGACGTGACTCATAATGGGATGTCATCAGATCCTCTTAAACGCAGTGATTATAAGGATCTGTATTTGAATCAGGTTGATTATAAAGTGATGTCTCATGATTGAAGCATACCGTCGTAGACTCAAGATTATCAAAGCTGTGCTGTGCTGCATCGTTGATAGTATAAATTGTTTTATATAGCAAATCAGCCGTCCACGAACAGACGCAGAGTAGATCAAGGTTACGCATGAAGGTCTGTCTTTGATAAAGACCAAGGGTAGAACAGTGACAGCGGTCCTTAAAGAACTCCTAGTGTTGCTGCGACTGTTGTTGACTTCTGCTCCCAAGGACTGCATTGTTCTTGCCTGTCAATAAATGTCTAATCCACTCGAGAGGTTTTTTTCTAGGGTTTTATCGTACATGTAGTAGTATTTACGCAGAAGACTCTGGTGTGCGACTTTGCCGAAAGCCTTCGTGAAGCCAAAGAGGATTGCGTCAACTTGGTTACCTTTGACGATACTCGGCAATTCACAACGGTCAGGAATAGTCGGTTATCGCACGATCTTCCATGCTGAATCCACGCTGGTAGTCTAACAGGAAGTCAAGATGTTGTAGATGGTCCATGAGATTGTAGTGAATGATGTGACCACCAGCTTGGATGGATATTAGTGAAACTGGTTGATAATTCTTGTCTTAGTCTTGTCTCCTTTCTTAAAGTCCCATTATGCTTTCACCAAACTTTGCGAAAATATATATTAACATCCCTTATGAAAGGTTCTTCATTTGGTTTCTTTCCAATGAAGATAATTACGCAATTATCAATTAGTAAAGAATTCTTAAAATAGAACGGGTTGATTTGCATAGTTAAGAATACCTCGTAAATATTTTTTTCACCCCAAAACATAACGGGGCTTTAAAGATGGAGTAATATGAGATTTCTTTTGATCGCCATCCCGGATTGTGTCGAGGTATGAAACAATCGAGTTAGTATGATTGAGGTGAACCATGATAATTCATCTAATATGAACCTGTCGCTAACATGTACTCCCGATGACGACCAATATAAAAGCTTGGTCACTATTGGTTGACAGATGATAGTGCTCAAGTTCCGAGACTGATATCAGATCCCCACAGTCGTTCAGTATCTCAGATTTGACTTAAGGCTCACTCATGAAAAGATCCTTCCTCATCCTTCCTCGGTATGAGAACGCCGGCTAATGAGACTACAGCTTCTTGCTTTTGCCCTCTTCACGGACAGCGCGCTTCATTAAATTTACCTTTGCATGTTTGCATTCATATTGCTCATGAATGCCAACTGAAAGCAGTTCAATGCTTATTAGACGGTTTGTAAGGATATGTCAATGATATTGTTCTAAGCCATACTCATTTGAAAATTTAAACCGCAATAAAAATGTATAGCTGATTCAACTGAATGGAGTAGTTTTTACCATATATGGACACAGAGTCCCGGATCACATCTGGAAGGGTACTGTCCGCCGTATTCCAAATTTGTTGAATTTGGGATGAAATGGACAATTCCTCATCAGTCTTTCAGTCAATAAGTATTTAATTCTATAAAGGGCATAGTACTATGGATTATATTACGACGCAATTAATCATTTTTAATATTCTTTATGTGGAAGTGAAATAAGAAGGTCGAACCTTCAATGGTGGTAATTGCGTAAAGTAAGTAACTTTTGTAACTGAAGAAAAACAATAATTTGTCTAATCCTGTTTTCCATAGGGAAACAAATCCAATTCGTCAGCGGTGTAGCACCTTCAACGTCTGCGTGTGTTTTGGGACACAGCAGTATGGTCATGCTGTGTTTTGGGACACAGCAGTATGGTCATGCTGTGTTTTGAGACACAGCAGTATGGTCATGCTGTATTTTGGGACACAGCAGTATGGTCATGCTGTGTTTTGGGACACAGCAGTATGGTCATGCTGTGTTTTGGGACACAGCAGTATGGTCATACTGTGTCCCTTTTTAAAACTTAGTTACATTTTTGCACTTTTTGTAGCCTGATAGCTGACCGAGGCATGCCGACAGAGACTCGGAACATCCAACATCACATTATAATGACACTTTAATTTATAATGTTTTGATTGGATTAAAAATGATCACAAGATATTGATGAAGTTAGATATTTCACCAGAATCGAACGATGGGAGAGAAATAAACCCTTTCCATGGAAATAATTCTAAATTTATCTTTCCACAGAGGGCATAAATTGTATAAGGTCATTTAAAGGCCCACTTCTTTTCCGAAACGGTTTTGATTTTGAAAATGGGAATGTAAAACGAAATCGGTAATTTTGTAGTGTCGCAAAAGTAATTAAAGGGACAATTCAGTCTAAGAGAACATTAAAATTTGTACATATATCGGGAAAAATCCAGTTCTAATGGAACTTAGATCAGTCGGTTTTACTGTAATATGCCTGAAAAGCCCATGGTTGTGACATGTGTGTAGATGTTCAAACTCGCTCGCTGTCCGCCATTACACATTGTGGTCGAACTTCTTGTATGCCGAACCCTGTCCCCTGCTCGTAGAGTAATGCAACTTTTGTCTAGAACTGCTCAAATCGCTCTGAGAGTAGTGTGTTTACCTTATTAAGTGAATTGTCTTGCCTAAAAATCATTTTATCACCTTCTCAGTAGTTATGTAGTTTATTTGTTTAATTTGCGTGACTTTGGCTCGGGTATGGGTACAGCGTCCATATTGTGCCTGCTTAATCGTATTGATCAACGATTTGATATTTCAACGATATCAATTAAAATACTAAACAATGACGTGGAATTTGTCAATATTTTATGTTATATGTTTCATAAGAAATGTAGAACAATAAATTTATGCCATATTTTGCTTCTTGCTTATGTAAAAGAATTAGCCTGAGTGAATTGTCCTTTTAACTTACCGTTAATAATTCGTTTATCACCACTTTCTGAACAATCTAATAAGAATAAATAAGATGTTAATTTTCATAACGCGAGTCGTCTTATGTTTCCCGCCGTCGTCCTAAATACTGCGCAGTAGTTGACTTCACTTCGCCAGACGACAAAACACCGAAATGACTCTCCACTTTTCCATATATTACGCAGGACATCTTGCATATGTTTGGTGTTGTAATCTAATCTTAGGGCATCGGCATGTGTTTTCTGATGTTATAAATGTTTTTATAAGAAACTTTATATTTTGCTCCGAAAAGGTAGCGGGCCTTTAAGAACGACCTTTCCTGTATACAGTGAGTTGCGTGTGTTATTGTTTGTATGATCTGAAGCTGCGGTATATTTGTGTTACGTCTCTTTGATTTTGTGACTATGCAAAAGTGGTACCCTTGCCCTTTTCATAGTAATATATCACTGAATCGTGCAGCCAAAGTCACCGAGTAACACCCAACACATTCACATTATACCGACATCGGTCAAACCAGTCGACCAACTCTGTTATACAGTTAGGGAGTTGGAATTGTACCTGCTGTTCCATTTCGTGGTTTTGTTAATGGCAACTGAATTAAGGATATTATTAATGTTCTTTTTTCCTATCTGATTTTCTTCTTCCTAACGTCTCCCTTGACGCCGTCTCCCATTTTGCTTTTAGATTAACGCTCGCCCTTGTGAGGTAGACTGTGTTCAGTCCTTGGCCGAGAGGTGGTAGTTTCTGCCCCTAACTAGCGATCAGCACAAAGGGAGAGGGACGACTGGTTTGCCCGTTGTCGGTGTCGCATGGGCTATGCTTGTCCATTATTATGGATTTCTCTGAGGCCATCGATTGTCTTCCTCATGGTGGTTCCCCATAAAGCTATGTTTAACATATATAGGTACTGTAGGTCTCATTATCAGTTATCTTGATATTCTTATTAATCTTTGCAATACGGCATGTTTTATTTGTTGATTGTTTTGTTTATATATTTATTTATCTGTTTTATTTCACACGTTCTGTCGAAATACAAGCTTTTGTAATTTGTTTCACGAATTCGATCACAAATAAAGTTTCTTGTATTTGTAAAACTGGGATGAAATTGAATTGTCTTACAACAACACAGCTTAGTCCATATTAGATGTTAAATCAAAGCATAACTTTTAAAGTGTTGTACTTGGCTACAGGACAATTCGAAATGATTCTAATGGAAATGGGGGATGGGATTTATTTATGTAAAATCCACCCTCCTAGCCAGGCGCCGCCAAGATCTTGAATTTTTAACCCTCTTGAAATTATAGTACCTAGTTGTTGATATAGTTTTCAAAGCTCGAAGTGGGCTTTAGTAGATACATGTATGTACAACCCATCATTAGTTAAGGATGATGTTTTCAGTACATTATGTAGTGATCATGTTGACAAGAAACTACCAAAGATAGTATCATTGTGGTCGGTCTTCTCAGTTATAACACAGTAGATAAACAGAACGGAAAACCTTGCCTGATATCTGAGATAAATCTGAGATAAATGGACGAATTATGTTTTATCTAACTGTATCTTTTATTCTAGTTAGTATTTCTCCGTATTAGAGGTCTTGAACAATATGTTTATCCATCATTCTGTCAATTGCAGTGAACATATGTTTTTTTCCATATAAAAGAGCTGATAATACTAGCTTCATTCAGGGAAACTTACATAATGTACCACTATGTAATGTGTAATGATATCTTTCTTTAAAACACATAGTGCATTTTAAAATAGAGAACTATATTCTGTTGTTTAATATTGTTTAAAAAAAATACGCAACTACATGTATCTATTATGTAGTAAATTCACTGCGCTATAAACAATCGTCAGAAACTAAAAACCAATCGGAAT